>NC_135540.1:123210899-123514983 GCF_045843805.1 Urocitellus parryii | reverse complement strand
TATGAAATAAATATGGACTTTAAGAAGAGAATGTGGGAGAAAGATTTTGGACGTTTAAGGACAGAGAAGACTATGAGATTATACTTCAGAGAAGAGAATAAGAAATTGAATCAGACACAGAATAATTGTCAGAGGGCATCCAGGACTTTCCAGAGATTAGTAGTCATGAATTTATAATAATACCAATGTGCATGTTTGTTTTTCGCCCTCTCAAAAATTCTCACCTTCACAATTCAAGCACAGACTTTGAAGAATTAGATTTAGTCTTTTTAGTGTTGTTACTGCCACAGTCCCCAAACGATCTACACATGGATATATATTCTCTCAATTTAATGATGAATTCCCAATTTGTCTGAACTACTAGTTTTCTGGTCTCTGTTGGTAGTTCTCAAACATTTTCTCAAGCTCCCCATGTGCTATACAGCCAGTGAGTTAGGACAGAGCCCAAAACGATGAAGCAGTAAGTATAAATATTGGAAAGTAAAACTTGGAGAATAGTTAATTGCAGACATAACCATGAGAAAAGTGACAAAATTCAGCTATAATCTACTAGAACAGAAAATATTCTAATTAAAAAGATTATGTCTTAATCTATTTATCTATCTCTCTTTTAAACTCACAGTTATAATTCCTGAAGGTATGTGAAATAGCTTCATGGTTTTCAAGTGGGAAATACTCTTAAATACCACTTCAAGTATAATTATTTCAATGTCTTCATGGAAGAGCTGTCTTGTAACATGAGAGGCATTGATAGTATCCTTCCTCACCACAGGTTGGAGGCAAGACTCAAGGTGTCCAGCTTAGCCACCCAGGGGCTGGGGGATAGATGAAATCAATTATATTATAAAACACCTTTTGTTTTCAAAACAAAAACACCCGAAGAGTTTTATAATCAGCTGTAACTATTATAAAGCTTTCTTTTTCTATTTTGAAATGTCATGGATGTCTGGAGATTAATCACTGTACCTCTTTGAGTGAAGAGGCAGCTGAGATGACACTATGTTTGAAAAGAGGAATATGACTTGATTGAAATGCCAAAAAAGAAAGAGCTGTGCTGCACATAAGAGAGGTGTGAGAAGGAAGTGAAGATTGGAATAACTGAGCAATTCAGAATTATGTACAATGTATAGAAATATTCAGTGAACTGAAAAGCTTCTTTTCTTGTGTGGAACAAAACAAAATTTCCAAAATTACATACCAGGTGTTACAGTGCTAAATGAAGCAGTCAAGGAGATTCACTACGGCCCCTGACCAAATGAAAAACACGAAGGCATTTCATCTTTCCAGACTCAGAGAGGAAGCTTAACTACTCTGTAATTTCCCTCAATTTAATCGGTCCGTATTTTAGTGTTTATCCTCCTTTCCATATTGTAGTTTCTCTATAGAACAATCTGCATTCGGCTGTATGTAATCAAACCTAACTCAGACTGGAACAGATCAGCAGTCCAACAGCAGGACAATAATAGATGCATAAGAGGTACACTGTGGCAGTTCACAGAAACTAAGGACAGACATAAATGACAGGAATGGACTTTCGAAGAGATGGAGAGCCACCAGAAGCAAGGAGCAGACCCCTTACTCTCCATTTGTCTCTGCTGTACTCAACCCTCTTACACCATCTTTTTGTGTTCCTCCATTCACATGACAATACTGGGTCATTAGTGGTCAGCTGTAGCCAGCAATAGGAAAAGCAGCATCTGTTTCTCCTGAACACTTCTTAACTTGGACCATATTAGGTTTGTGAGCTCTATGAAAACTATGTCAACACTAGTGTTCCTGGAAAGGAAGATAATGAATGCGTGGAACAAATGGAAAGACACTTAGATGTCCACAGTTGCAGCAATCCCAGAACCTTACCGACACCCCGACTCAACTACCGAAAAAAGAAATCTTCTGTATCCATTATGTTCTGGAGTACCACTGAGAGGAACATGAGAGAAATGTCCTCCCCAGGGGCTGAGCAGTTTTCTAAGACTCCTCCTTGCCAGTGAAGTGTGGCAAGGTCAAGGATGGTATGGGTTGAATTGTATACTCTCCAAAATTCATAGATTGAGGTTTAAATTTCCAGCACCTCAACATGTGGCCTTATTCAAAAAGCCATTTTGAAGATATAATTAGTTAAGATAGGGTCATGTTAGAATAAGGCAGGCCCTTCTCCAATCTGACTGATTTTCCTCAAAAGAGGGATTTTTGTACACAGGCACTTATAGAGCAAAAATGATGTAAAGAGACCTAGGAGAAAATGCCCACATACGCCAAGGAGAGAGGCCTGGGACAAATCCTTTCTTCAAAGCCCTCAGAAGGAATCAGTCCTGCAGACAACTTGATCTTGGACTTTTGGCCTCCAAATAAGAAACCATACATTTCTATATTGAAGTCAATGACTTTGTTGTACATTTTTACTTCAGCCCTGGAAAACGAATATAAATAGTTAATTTTACTCTCTATTATTGCTCTCTTTTGGTCTAAGATGATTGTTGTTTGGTGTGCAAAAACATAGTTGTTTCACTTTCAACATGGTTTCAATCAACTTCATGTACTAATCTCAACACCCAAAGCTCTTTTTAAAATAATTCTCTATTTTGCTGCTCTCTTACATCCTTGCACTCTCTAAATTAATGGCAAGGGGCTGAGTGTCCATGAGTCTTACCTGAAAAAGTCACATTCTAAGTTTTTTTTTTTTTCCCACCTGAAGATATTTATTATGTATCATCTGAATCCTTCCTTCCTCCCTCCCTCCCTCCCTCCCTTCCTTCCTTCCTTCCTTCCTTCCTTCCTTCCTTCCTTCCTTCCTTCCTTCTTTCCTCCCTTTATTCCTTCCTCCCTTTATTCCTTCCTCCCTTTATTCCTTCCTTCCTCCAGGAAGTTTAATTTTAATCAGTCTCTGAGTCTCAATATATTTCCCAAGTTTTCTCAAGGCTTCCATTTGGTGCAGGTGCAGGGGGGGGGCAAGGAATAGCCTCTTTCTACTCAGTCACTACAAAATTTCTGAACTCCTTTAATCACACTTGTAAACTGGCCTATTTTCTGAGTACATCTCTTTCTTGGACTACCTTATAAATGCAGATAGTAGTAAACACATGATATTAATACTATTTTTCCCAAAATACTTTCTGGAAAATAATGTGTTGTTCACATTCTTTACCACTATGATTAATAATTTACCAAATTTCTGCATTATCAAGAGTCAATATCCTTCCATCCTCCAATAACTAACCTGCCACTTGATACTCAAGTTCATGCAGTGTTTTGACTTAAATTACTGCTTTAATGAATTGTCTCTTGTACCAATTTGTTTATGAGCCAGAATATGCTAGGTTATGTTGAAATACCAACTTGGAAAGCAAAGTGTCTCAAAGCAGGCGAACTTTATTTTTACTTTTCCTGTAAGTCTGACACTGGGATGTATGATGGTTTATTGAAGAGAGCATTCTTGGTCTCATGTAACAATCAAAATGATTTGCCTAAAATGAGACTTATCACTGGTGCTCCAAATTCATTGACTAGAAGAAGTCACTTGGCATCTGACAACTATAAGAATTTCTAGAAGTGTGATCCTATTATCAGTCTGAAGAGAAGGTAAATTGAAATAGTAACAGTAACAGTAATATGAGAAATAATTATATAAGCTTCATTCCCTAAAATAAATAATTGAAGCTTGGAAACCCTAGACACCTCAGAATGAAATAGAATTCCTATTGGAATCATTATTTCTATTTCCAAATTTTTCACTTGCTACCATAATAGCACATTTTCCTCTTAGATTTCACAATCTGAGATAGTCTCAAAGACATAATGTGAGGGAGGAAATGAAGACTAACAAGACATCAGGATACTACATAATAGGAAAAAATAAGTGCCCCCAAATATTGTTATTCTACTATGTGCCTGATACTAATCATTTTAATTTCAGAGTCATAGCTAATCTTTACATAAGAGTACAAAGAAAAACACAGATGCCCAAGCAGGTATACAGTTTAATATCTCTGAAATGGATTCTCTTTTCCAGGTATAATGATGACTGAAGAGACAGAATCAAATCATTGATGTAGGCAGATGAAATAAAAAAATAGAACTTCCAAGTCTGTGGCTCACACAGCCCCTAGGCTTGAGGTGCATCGAGATATACTATTGCCTGCCACATCGCCAAGCACATAAGGTGACCCTGACTCCTTCCATGAGAAGAGCCTCAGCAAAAAGTTCTTGGCCTAAGGGTGCTAACCAAGATAAATACATTCTCTCCAGATACAGATTTCTGCTCCCTTCCCGGCTTGTCTAGTCAGCTGAAGACAGTCCTTGATGGGGGTGTTAATAGGCCTCTCTAGCCTGAAGGCAATTTGGCTTGTTCATAGTCAATAGACTATAAAAATTTTGAAAAGAAAGCCTAGCCTGAAACTCATTTTAAACGTGTCCCCACTATTCTCTGTCTCAGGGCAACCTTCTCTTGAGAATAAATACTTTTAGAAATTATTAATATGTATTTCCACACCAGTCTCTTTGGATAGCTGCTTGTTTATTTAATATTATCACTTTCACTTTCCCTTCTACTTTCCTAAGTATCTTATCTTAAAATACCTCTTTTCCACCTTGAATGTTCTCCAACCTCTGGTAATACAATTTTACTTTTTTAAAAGTTTTTTTACTACTGAACTCTTTGAATATATGATTAATTCCTGAATTGCTATGTTTTTCACTTGTAACTTCTAAACTTTTGTCTTTTGACCTTGTGACACTCCTGAAATGATTGTTAGTGATTTCATTCCTTCATTCACTGAATGCTTATTGAAAATTATGACTCATCTTGTGTGGTTGTATAAGCAAAGGCTGGGTAGGGGTGAGTCAAACAGATATTGAAAAGGATTAAACATCTGTTTACATATGTAACTTAGTGTAAATAAATAAACACATGAGTTACAGTCATTACTACAAACCAGGTGTTAACTAATATCTGCTTATTAGCAGACAAAATCCACCCTGCTTTGTAAATAAAGTTTTATTTTGTTGACCTATAACTGGGGGTTGTTTTGTCTCCGCCCTCACGAGACTTTTGGCAGTAGATACAGTTTTGAATATCACAGTTCAGGGTACTACTGACAACTATTAGGCACTAGGGTTGTAGCTAAATATCCAAACATGCACAGGATAGTTCCCCCGAACAAAGGGTTATCCAGCATGAAGTGTGAATGATGCAGAGTTTGACTATATTCATGTATACACTACCATTACCATCCACTTATATTTGATGGATTAATTTGTGCCTCCAAGGCAGAGCTGAGAAGCTACAACAGCAAATACATGGCCTGCCAAGAACACAATCTTTATTCTCTGATCTTTTATAGGAAATATATATTGACCCTTGATAGAAACTGAAATCAAAGGGGATAATAAGATGTTATAACACAAGGACAGGACTAAGATACAAAGTGTGATTATCAAGGAGGATGGGTGAGAAGAAATCAGAAAAGCAAGTAGATATGAGGACATTTAAGCCACATTAAGGAATCTAGATTCATTAGGTACAATGGGAAGCAACTGGTATTTAACCATGACAGGGTATATAATGAATTTATACTTCAAAAAGATCCGACTGGTACTGTATAAGTAACACAGGAAAGTAAGGAAAAAAGGATATAATTATGGGATGGAAATAATAATGTGTTTTTCAAATATCAAAGGATCTTTGGCAATTGGAACAACAAGGAACTGTCAGGAATAGCAGGATAAATAAAGGAAGACGCTAGTAGATGTCTGAATTATTTTTGATTTCGTACCAATAGGCTGTGGTTTTATACTGTAGGAACTAAGGAGTCAACTTTGAAGAAGAGGAATCTGACATGACTGTGGCAATGCTGAGGACATATACATGTAAAAATTTATTGTTGATAATGAGCAGAAGACACTAGAACAGAGGGTAGCTACAGATACTGAAACAATATGTATTTGAGAAATGGGGGTTCTGATGGACCTGCAGGCTTGGAAGGAATGGAATTGAGTTATGTGAAAGTGGAGATGTGGCTGGTTGGTTTTATGTATATTTGGGATGATGGTTTAAAAGAAGCAGAAAGAAGAAGAACAAGAGTGCAGATGAGCAGGCCCAGGGCTCAGGTGCTAATGGCTGCCACATATAGTTTTGAAGCATAAACCCCCTCAGGATCATTGCTCAGTCACTCCAGAGTTAGACTTTATTCCTGTAGACCAAGATACTAAAATTTGTATTCTAGGAAGCAGTTTATAAAAGGAGTCAGTGAAAAATGCTAATGGTATGTTTTAGTACTCCCTTTTCCAAAAAAAAAAAAAAAAGATTTCTAAAGTTGCCAAAAGAGACTGGCACTCACATTCAACTACATAGAACTTTGTCACATAGACACGTTGACCTGCAAATGGGCTGATAATTTAGTCTTTATTCTTCTGTTTTTCGAACTATGGGTCTATTATATGGGTTTATTATTGTTATCCAGAGAAAGAGAACCAATAAATTTCTCTCCTTTACTCCTTTATTGTTTCACCTCTCCCCTCCCCCCTAGCCCCCAGAGAGAACTGAGGCACTTGTAAAATATGAAGTCCCACAAATTGTTGTTTGTAAACTGGAGAGACAGGAAATCTGGTGGTATGATTCAGTACAAGTCCAAGGGCCTGAGAACTTTGATTGCTGAAGGTATAAATCTCAGGTTAGGCATCAGAGAACATGAGATGAGATGTTCCAACTCCAGAAGGCAGGAAGAGCACAGGGTGGATTCCTCCTTCCTCTGCTTTTCATTCTGTTTTTGAGACCAAGGTATTGGATGGTGTCTCCCATTGCACGTGCATGCACACACTCATACACATCAGGAAGAACAATTTACTTTACAGGGTCCACTAAGTCAAATGCTAATCTCATCTGGAAACATCCCCATAGACTAAGTCAAATGCTAATCTCATCTGGAAACATCTAGGCACTCCATGTCCAAGAAAGTCGATAAATTTTACCTTATTGAAAAATAATGAAAGAAATGACAACTGGCAAAGGACAATCTTTGTCATCTTGACTACTCTGCATACATGTATGCTCATAGCTGCTTTGTATGCACACTCTTCAGTCTTGGAGATCTTGACAAGTAGAAGAAGGAGGAGGAGTGGAAAAAGAAGGAGGATAAGAAGTTTGGTTGTCCTGAGTGATCTGGTAATAAGTAGGAATTTGTCCTGTAAAGATGAGCTTACAGTTGGTTGTATTTCAGTCCCTTCATTTCATTTTCTGACATTTGTATAGTTGGTCTTCTTTGCTTTGCAGAGTCAAGGCTGAATTTAGTTTATCCATTCTACATCTTGGAACTGGCCCCTTGTTCAGTCAGTTTATTTATACCATTGAATTTTCTACATATTCTGAATGGAAGCTTTATTGGCACTGCAGAAGATAGTATCTTCTCACTTCCACCCATTCCTGGCCCCACTAGAAAATGTTTAAAATTCACCTGACCCTTTCTAAGATTCATTAGTTTTTTTCACCTAGAATCACTCTTTAGGATTTTTTTTTAACTTCTGAATTTACTAAATATTTACAATGTGATTTTAGATGTGATATTCAAATACCTATTTATTTGAAAGTCTAAAAATTCAGCAAATTGAAGAAATGAAAAATAAGCACTCAACCTCATAAATACAGACTACATTACATCGGCCTTTGCAGGTTAGCATCTGAAAATGTTCAAGATAAATTTAACTAAATGCTTCCTTCAAATCATATTAATAATCCTTAGGTAACCAATCTCTAAATGAGGCTTCCAGAATGAGGAATTTATAAGCACTCTATTTGCCATTGATGAATAGTTTTTATTCTTCTCTAAAAATAAATGTGCTGGTCTCAGTATGAAAAGAACTCTGACCTCCTTGGTTTAAGACATACTTTGGTCATCAGAAAATCCTTGCCTCATTATCAGACAAAAAATTCTCCTGACAAAAATTCCCCAAATTCACTGGATGAAGAGAAGACTCTAAACATTTTCTTGAATTTTAAATTCTGGTGTTGCTGTACAAAAGTTTACAATCTTTAACATTACTCACAGATACACAGGAGTGGATGACAATAGTTCTTCTGGAAACAAGCCAGGACAAAATTAATGGCGAGTCACAGACATGTGTGGTCCCTGTGTGAAAAGCATGTTAGTGACTTTCCTTGTGCTATGGGGAATATTTAGAAGATATAACAGCTCAGTTAAGAAGCACCAGGATTACAGGAGCTTAGAGAGACTACACTGAAGACTTTTCAACTCCATTTCCTTCCTTCCTCCCCTTTCTCCTTCTTCTCTTCCTCCTGGTCCTCCTCCTCCTCCTCTGTTTCTTTCTCACGCACTTATACACAACATTATCTTGATGTTCTTTAAGTTCTATTTCTCTTGAGTTATACAGCAGTGATATTATTTCCATTTGCTTCTTTTAAAATGATAATAAATACTGATTTCTCTTTTAACAAAATGGTGATTTTAGGGACATTCAAGAAATAAAATAGCCTGAACGTAACTGGATTCTCATATAAAATCTCATCCACTCAGGTACTCTTTTCTAATGTATTATTACAGCTATATTTTGTGTCTTTCTGACCTCCTCTCTCCCTCCCTCCTTCCCTCTATTAAATTGAGTTTGTTGGTTTTTTTAATTTTGCTAAAAGAAAATATGAAACATATAGATTATCTCTTATTTTTAAAAAAATCTTAGAGCAAACTGAAATACTTAATTTTTTTTTTAGTTGCAGTTGCACACATACCTTTATTTATTTATTTTTTTTAATGTGGTGCTTGCCGCAACCCGGCTGGGCACAGAAACACGAACCGCTCAAGCATGAAACAAAGCTTTATTTAAAAAAGCCGCCAGCGTCCTGTGTGCCCTGCTAGCAAGCTGGTCGACCCACGTGTGTTGCCACCAGAACCGGGCGCCCGGACCTCCCCCGGAAGTTCCTCCTACTATCCTTCCCCAACCAATGGGAACTCTCCCATTACATAAGTAACATGAGTAACATGAGTCCTGTAACAGGCCAAGGTGAACAGCAGGAGTCCAATTACCATATGAATGTAAAGCTTAACATAATCATATCATCTCAATGGCTAGCTGGCAGTCACCTAAACCAAAGGTACCATGTATCAATACTTTTGCTGTGGCTCCTAGCAGTGCTGAGGATTAATTCCAGCTCTGCACACATGCTAGGCGAGTGCTCTACCACTGAGCCCCAGCCCCTGAAATACTCTTATTAATATCATATTACATTTGCATGGCTACATAGTAATTAATTTAAAAAAATTATTGGAATGCAATCCACATAACACACAGTTCACCTTTTCAAACTGTACAATTCAGTGGTTTTTAGTGTGTTCACTATGTTGTAACCAACACAGGTATGCAAATCCACATAATTTCCATCACTTCCAAAAAAGCCTTCTGTAATTGTTAACAGTCAGCCTGAATTCCCCTCCACTGTCCCTTGGCAACCTACTTGACTTTCTGTCTCTAATGAGTCTAGTTTCTGTCTCTAATGAGTCAATGATGCAAACAATTGTATAAAAATATTTGGAGGCAATTTCAACAGGGAGAGTATCTGGCAGGCCTTTTGGAAAACACAAAGTTGAACTGCAATAAAGAACAAATAATAAGATATTTGGCAAATAAAAAAAATTGTTGCCACATTGTATATTAGAAGTTGTAAGCACTAACCAGATCTGGAAATAAGATTGATGTCTGGGGCAGTCAAGGAGGGATTTTTAGAAGAGATAAGACTTTAATAAGGCCCTGAATGATGCACAACTTTGAACTAAAAAAAGAATGTAAAAGAACATTGTAAACCAGATGTGATAGAGCAGATGTCTGGCACCCAGGATCTACACAGAATGACTTCATCCAAATCTTCATTTGTTCACCTTCTGAGGTAAGTGCCTTAATATGTTTCACTTTTAGTTCTCCATTTTGTAAAATGATTATAATAGTTCCTCCTTCACAATGTGCTTATATAGACCATGTGAAATGAGGTTAGTAGAAATGCTGACATTTTAGAATTTTCTATTGACTGTTATGATTATATTTATAATTAGTCATGTATGATGGGAGAGGATGAACCTGATATGTGTGATGGTGTAAAGCTGAGAGGGAGCAAGATTACATGCAAAAGCTGTGTGACCTAAGAGGAATGGCTGCCTCTGTGATCACTGTAGGCCATCCTCCTGCTATTTTGAGGCTTTCCCTTTGATTGACATTAACATGAGCACAGACATATAAGAGGAAATGCCAGGTCTTATAAATGGAGGCATTCATGAATATTTAGTGAAGCTGGATAGGTGAGTGGAATCCTTGCTCTCAAAAACACCACGTGAATTTAGTGTTTTGATATATTTAATAGATATGTAATTGGATTATTGGTTTCTAATATATTATTAGAAAATATATTATTAAAGTACCTTCTACTAGAAAATATTTATTTAATCCACAATAAGTAGATGTTATGTCCTTTAGAAGGATTATCACATTTAATCATCACAATAACCCATTAAAAAGAAGATTATCATTAATCAACATAGTATAAGGACCAAAGAGGTTCTAACGTTAAATTAAATTAATAATTTACCTGAAAACCAACAGTTTTTACACAGATGAAATGAGCATTTCTCAATAATCTTGTCTAGCATCATGACTCATGAGGCTGAACTTTTAACCACCAAAATATAATAAGAGTTCATGTCATCAGTTGTCAAATAGATGTTAAGAATATTTGCAGGTCAAGTGAGGCGCTGCACAACTGCAATTCTATTAGCTCAGGAGGCTAAGGCAGGATTATCTCAAATTCAAAGTGGGCCTCAATAATTCAGCAAGGCCCTAAGGAGCTTAGTAAGAACTGTCTTTAAATAAAATATATAAAGGGCTGGGGATGTGGCTTAGTGGTTGACTGTCCCTGGCATCAATTCCCAGTACTATATATATATATTTTTTTTTCAGGATATTCATTGAAGATGGCCAGAATCATTCTAATGTTTTAGAGAACCTGCTTTTATAAAGTTTACTTATTTTAATAAATTCTGCCAAGTGTTCTTGTATATTCACAACTACTATATCTATCTTACATGTCAAGGCCAATTGAATAGCAGGGTTTTACTGGATATCTGGATTTTGTTTCTTGAAAGAATCAATGTAGTGGAATTTTGCCTCTTGAAAAATGGGGCAAGTAAATTGCATAGCAAACACTGTATATACCTGGTTCATTTTACACAACAACTATACTTTTAGTAATCACAGATTTTTGTCAAAGCTATTTTTAATTCTCTTAAGGTTTATAACGCAAGGACTCACAAATTTAAAAAAAATTGAGAGATTATGGGTTTTTCAATATAGGAGACCTAGGTTTGGATTTCTACTTAGCCAAGCACTGGCTTGGCAATACAGGGTTTAAATTATTTGGGTCCATTTACCTTAGTTTAAGTGCCTATAAAGCTGGACAAATAGCATTGAAGCTAATGAGATTTTTATGATTACCTGAGATACGATATATGAAAACAGATTTTAGGTAATTAAGTACTATAAAACTTCAGTGATTTGCAATGAATAAATGTTTGCTACATACTTTCAGGATGGAATTAAAGACTTTATCAAGCACAAAAAATATGGGGTAAATCTCTAGTGTCAGTACAATTAATCTGTCTCTTCATTACTCTATTGGCAAAGTCAGGCACAGGAGTTACTCTTGAATATTTTCTGTATGTAGATTGAGGGATTTTATTGTGACAGTGGTGGTGAAGAGGAATAATCTAGTATTTGAAGGATGAATAAAAATGGAAAAGAAAAGATACATGGAAAGTATAAGTGTAGTGGTAAAGAAGAAAAAGAACATATACCTTTTATTGGTTTAGAACATGACATTGGTATGAAGTAAGAGTAGTGGAAAATAAGATCCAGAAAATAAAAGGGATAGATTACCAATGGCCTTGAATGGCTGCTGAATGACTGAGATCTTCAGCCAGAAATTGACAATAGCTATTATAAATATTTACTATGTATAAGGCACTATTCTAAACATCACATCTGTATTAACCTCTCTTAACCCTGCAAAATACTCTGAAACAGCTGTTTTTGTGGTTCCCATGTTTTAAGTGAAAGGGGGAGGGGAGGGAAGTACAGAAAAGGAAAAGAAAGCGTAGGAAGGAAGGAGAGAGAGAGAAGAGAGTGAGGAAGAAGGAAAGGAAGGAGAGGGAAGGAAAAAAGAAAGGAAGGAAGATAAGAAGGGAAGGACAGAGCAAGAGTTGGAAGGAGAGGATACATAAATCCTAACTAACTAGCTTGTCCAGGGTAACAAAGCTAATTGATGTTGAAACTGGTATTTGAACCAGGAAATCTGGTCCTAGGTCCACTGACTTTACAAGGCAGATTTCACTGTTCTGTGGAACAGGTCGCTATTAAAATCTGATTCATCAGTGTGATTTCAGTTACCTTTTGTTGCATGATAAACTACACTAAAGCTTAGTGAACTTACAACAAAAACTTGTTTATCATAGCTGAGTAGTTGACCATCCTTTCAATATAGGTGCTATTGGATATAGCTCTGGAGTGACAGATGGAGTACAGAGTTTTCGCTCACAGCAGCAGTGGGCTGTGGGCAGGGAGTTTTCCTAGAAACTTTAGCCTAGGAACCTTTGGGGTCTGTTCATGGCCATTTGGGCTTCTCAACTTAGCATCTGGATAGCAGGAAGTATTCTAAGAAAAAGGAAGAGAACATTGCCAGGTATCCAGAAGCAAGGATTCTGAAGTCCCAGAAAAATGCTTTTTTCCTTCTATTGCATGTAACAATCACAAGGCCACCACAGACTCAAAAAAAAAAAAAAAAAAAAAAGAAAGAAAGAAAGAAAGAAAAAGAAAAGAAAAAGGAAAAGAAGCTTCATCTTTCAATTAAAAATGGCCTACTTTAATAGGGAAGAAAAATATCGATGCTGGCCCTCTTTGGAAGTTATCTACATCATATACTTTTATACTAGTTGTCATCATATAAAGAGCACAGATAGTCTTTGTACTCCAGTTCATTAGAATTCCTAATAACTGTATGTGGAGGGAAAAAATATCTATTGCAAAACTTAAGCATTCTGTCTAGCCTTTATTTTATTAGAGGCTGCAATTCTTATTGTGTAGTAGAGCAAAAGCTGTTATTTGAGCAACCGATTTTGATTTCACAGAAAATAAAATATACATATGATGGCTCAATAGTAATGACATGATTATTATAGTGGTTCACAAAGGTATTTCTAAACACTTGCTATTCCTTGCCAGTTTGTCTTTGCCATTGAGGGATCTGCAATGCTGTTATTTAATGCATTCGACAGAGGATTATAGTAGAATTAAATGCTAGTAGAAAACAAAGTTCTGTTAATGGCTCTGAATAATCTAAATGTAGAAATTATTCTAGTTCAATGGAGGATAAAATTACAGGATGTTGAATTCTTTCCAACAAGATGAATTGGGAAGATGAGATATGGAGATTAAGTGCAAAGTACTGTACAGAATTATACTGTAACACCGGAAAGAAAATTATGCAGGGAGGGTGTGAAAGAAAGGCAGAATTCTAGAACACTGAAAAGGGAATTCCAGTTCATTAACTATAGGGCTGTCATGGAGCTCACAGACTTTGTGACAGTATAGTAAAGATAAATAGTTGTAAAGACTCCTCCTATTCAGTGAGAAAATTCCTAACTACTGAAAAAGATTTTTGCATTTGTGGATGAATGGTCCTGGCTGAATACAGCTTAAATGATATGGCATGCCAGTTCACTTCATCTGCTGTGAGTGTTTTTTAAAGGAAAATGGTAGACTGGTGCTACATTGTTTTCTTAAGAAGTGTGATTTGAAATCTCGAAATGTTTTCTCTAGTGAATATCCATAACTACTAAAGCATTGTTATGCATTCAAATTTCACTGATTAATAAAGATCAGTATTAAACATCTAAACTAATTGTCGGCTGATAAATTGCATGTTGAATAAAGTTTGAATAGCTACTCACTATACAGCACCATGTATGTACTGATTATGTAAAGCACAATTAAAGATTTTCTCTATCCTAAACAAAATACACTCCATTCCATCAGTGATATAAACATATATATTATTATAGCACTGTCCTAATCAAATTTGGGGGATAAAGGGAGACAATTTTGAGACAAAAGCTTTGTTGATGGTTTGGGGTAGATGCTCCATGGACAACTTGGTATTGTGTAACATGAGTGGCACAAGGAGGTACTGTAATAGGCATAAAGACATGGTAGAGTAGGGAAGCATAATGGATCTGAAGTGCTACTGAATGTGGAAGGTCATGGGGAAAGGATATCAGACATGAAATTTTAGTATGACATGAGTCCTACCCAGGATAAAGGGCCCAGCATGTCAAACTACCATAGTTTTTTATGATCTTATGATGATGGGCACTACGCCATACAATTCAGCCATGTAAGTTATGCTATGGTGTTACAGAAAACATCATGTGCTTATGATCACAGATATTATTTTCCCTATCATAAAACATACTCAGTTCAGGTCATTCACTATCCTGGTTTATTGTCATATTTTCTTTGGAATCCAGACCCATGAACCAACTTTGTTTCAATGCTAGTCATCCTGGTGCATCTATTCTGAATACTCTTCAGCAGAAATGACACGCCACTTTTCTCTCAGGTTGACGTCGCCAACGTACACCCCATAGACATTCAGGATTTCCTGAAGGAAAGGACACCATGTTAAGGAAAATGGATCACAGACACAGGGTTGTTTACATCTGAATAAGAGAGAATGGCAGAATAGATCAAATAGCTAAATTCAGCAATCAGAGATTGGAGATTAAAAGTTTATTTCTATGGTTCTGATGAGAGAATCTGACATCATCATTGAATAGAACTGAAAGAAAAATGTGTCTTATTTGAGGTGGCAAATATTTCTGGGACTTTCTCTTCAATATTTTTGGGCCATGGTTGACCACTTGAAACTGAAACCATGAAAAACACAACTGAGAATAAGGGAGACTATGGTACTTATTATATATGAGGCTATATAGTAAAAATCATCCAGGAGTCAGATTTACTTGGTTTCCTGTAACTGTTTCACTACCAAACAAACATTATGAACAATAGTAACATGACAATGATGTGAGCATTAAATGAAATCATGTATCATTACAGTCCTATAATGGATAATGGAGTATAGCATAGAAATCAGTAGGTTTATACATGCTCTGTAAATACAGTAAACTACCAAACACTAGAGTTTAATTAATTTAAGGAGAATAGGTGAGGATAAAGCATTTATTGTTTTAATCTGGCCATTTTTATTTGTACTGACTGTATATAACATGACTTAGAGATGATTATAGATCATAATTCCACAATAGAAAAGTACTCATGGTTTAAGCAATCACAATATGCACACAGATATTTCTAGAAACATTGTGAGAAAATTTTAATGAACAGACATCATGTCAATTATTTTTCAAAATTCCAAAAATGTTAGTTACCAAGAACTTTCCAAATGTATACATTACAATTTTGTATTATTTCTAGTACTACATTACCCTTAAATGATCATTATTATTCTAAAAGATTTTTATGAGGCATAGCTGAGACACTAATTCATTAAGAAAAAAAAAATTAGCCATTGTAATTAGAATTCCCCTAGGCAGAAATTCAGAATTGCACTATATTTCTCAGCAACAAGTTTTGATGTATAAAATAAATGTTCTTTCCCAACATTGATCACAATAAAATGAAGTGTGCTAGCACTCTACATTGCCCTGTGACTTGGTCATTCCAGGTAATAGAAGCTACATAGAATTTCCCTTGTTTTGAATGGAAACAGAAGCATCATTAGCCTCAAAAACTTTGTGAAATGCCTTCTTTTTCTTTTTTTTTTTAAGGCAAGTTATTATTCTTAGTATTCAAAACCTCATCCATCTCTTTTAAACAAAAAGAAAGAAGAGAAGGCAGGGAGCTTATTTGGCAAAAAGTACAATAATTGCTCAAACTGCTTTAAAAAAAGAAATCTGCTCTGAGTCATCTGTTGATCTATCTCCACTATTTCCTCCCCTGTGGTATAGCTATTCTTTGTTTCTTTCTGTCCTGTTCCAGTGGAACAAGCTGATCCCAACATATTTAATGAGGCAAAATGTATTCTTCTGGCCATCAGATTTTCAGCTGAATAGCTTACTCCACAACAGAGACCAAATCTGTCACTTTGTAGACCCAGGAATATACAGAAGGCTAAGGATAATTTCTACAGGATTGAACCCTCAGGGGGCTGAGTAGATAATTTTGTATTTTTGCTGGTCGGAAATGAAAAATTTTGGCATTCTCGATTCTTTTTTCACCTGTTTAAAAAATATCCTAACTCATATATTGAGTTATTTTGCCTACAATAAGCAGTTGCTATACATTTTAGCAATATCTTATAAAATTAGGAGGTACAGGAAAATTTAAGTTGAAATTTCTTTCTCAGTATTCTCCTAAGAAAGTAAAATTATTCCATAATATTCCAACCATGTTGTCCTGGACTTAGGAATGGATGTGCCATGACCTTGCTGTTTGTAATCCAAAAATTTAAAATACTGTGGGAATAATTTTACATCTGGGTAGCAGGATAACAATGTAGTTCAGATACAAATTTTCTTTCAAGTTCATTCTTTTTCAAGGTCTTCATAATCTGTCAAGATATAGTTTTACTTTAGTTTGAAACATCTCCCATAAGTTAAAAAAATAAAAGCTAATAAAATTCTAGTGGTACCATGTTTCAATAAAATTAGTATTTTATAAGTACAGATTTCAGTTCTTCATTTCTTACTTTGTTCAATAAAGACTCTACTTAATTGTTCAACAAGTGATTTGTACATATTTTCTGCACAAAGCCTTTTTTAAAGAAATGATTTCTCTTTGTATTTCACATGGAATTAGATAAGCATCTGCAAGCCCTAACCAAAAAATAAAAAATAAATAAAATGGCATGCACAGCAGTGACAAAAACAAAAAGTAAATTCCAAATGTGCCTTCATTTTTATTCAAAATAATTAATTATTTCAAAACTTCTTTCTAAGGACCCACTTATCTCCAACTATGCATGCAAATATGCAGTCAGTCCTTAGTGTATGACAACAATAAAACTCTCCAAAATTTACCTACTTAAAAGATTTGGGGCAAATTTATCTTTGAGGTTTCTTATCTCAGAAATTTGGAATGATTTAGAATTAGATTGTAAATAAAACCCTCTAGGCTTAAAGATCTTACACTCTATAAAAGAAGTCAGCTATATTTCCCTAGTATTATCAATTTTCAATGGCTGTTTTAAGGGATTGAAGTATCTGAACTGAATACTTAGCTGATTTAGTAAAACGGATTTTGGGATGCATCATCTGTTCCCCCTCATTTTGTAGTTTATAAACAGACTTATCTATCCTATAACCCTCTGCTTACCATCTGCCCAAAGCCCACACACTGTGACTCTATAAACATTGCTAAGAAAAGAAGTGACGTTATTTAGACCTTCACATGTATCTAATTTATAATTTAAATCTGTGTGTTTGTGTGTGCGTGTGCACGCACACATGTGGAGAGAGAGAATATACATTCAGGTTATTAAATGAATTATTACTAGCCTAGCAACATATCTACACTTTGGAAATCCATGAAGTTTTGTATATGTGTTTGTGTTTAAATGTACACACTTAGAATACTTTTGCAAAAGGATTAATAATTCATTATACTATATACTCCGTTTTTATATATTGTCCCTATTCCCCCCATGCAAAATAGACAAAACCTAAAAATATAACAAACAAGAAATACTTCTCAGTTGTGTTTGAGTCAGTGTAATATTGTTTATGCAAATATTGATTCTGGCAGTTGATAGCTGTAAAAATCAAAAATACTATTCCTAAATTCATAATAAAGTCCCAACTAAAAACAAAAAGGGGAAATAGTGCATTGGCACTGAGTTAAGGAAAAAGATAAAATACCAAAACAAGACAATAAGCAACCACAGTGTAGCTCAGCCTATTGAACACTACTGTGATATTCAGTGAAACCACATTGTTTTCAGGACAATCTCTAGCCTACAAGATGATCACTCCATGAGTTTATCTTTGGCAATGATATTTCAACAAAGAAAATTCATCCACTTACACTGGCCATAAAATCAGAAGCTGATATTTTACTCCTTCCCATCACTACTAATTATGTGACCTAATCAAGTTTATGAATCAATAGATTCACATTCACTTATCTGTACGGATAATAATACATGGTTTTCTCCAACAGTAAGAATGAGTGATCAGATAAGGTCTACATAGAATGATAGCAAATGAAAACAAATAGCATAAATGACTTTACAAAGTGAAGGGCACATAGAATATTGATAAAACCTACTAAGTAAAAGAAAGGTTTTTGCATATTTATTTGCTATATAATAGACTAAGAGAAAGGGCAAGGTTGGATTTTTATACATAGATAATTCCTGATAAGTGATAGGCACTCAGTAAGTTTTTTCTTGGGTAAATTTTACGGCCTACTTCTATTGAACTCATCTTCTATTACAATTTCTTTCTTTGTTATTTCAAAGAGATCCACTAGGTTTTATGCTATTTTAAAGCACATTAAACTCAACCCTATATCAGGTCTTTATATTTTATATTTCCTAGACCTAAATTATTCTTTCTCCCATATATCCAAATAGATTGTTCTTCTCTTCAGTGAATTCTTTACACAAGAGGACCTTATGTTCTCAGGAGAACCTGCCCAAATCTCAACATCCAAAACAAAGTACCACAATGACACTCTGCTCAGTACATACAGTCACATGATGATTCAATAATTTTTTTTTTCTTAGTCAGTTTGACCTGCTACAACAAAATACTACATGCTGAGTAGCTTAAAACAACAGGAATTCATTTATTACACTTTTGGGGTCTTAAAAACCAAAATCCAACTCATCAAGTCATTGTCAGAATTAGTATCTCACGAGGGACAACCTTCTGGTTTATGTGTGGTGTCTTACAGGTTTGTCGTTGTTTTCGTCAGCTTTTCCTCTGCTGTGGCCCAAGATATGACAAGAACAATTGGAAGAGAAAAAGTTTATTTTGGATCTTACAGTTTCAGAGGTTTCAATCCATAGACAGCCACTTCCATTCCTTGGGGCTTTAGGTGAGGCAGAACATCATGGCAGAAGCATGAAGAAAAGCAGCTTGGGACTGGCCCCAGGAAACAGACAGAGATCTCTGCTGGATAAGATAAAATGTCTACCCCAAGGGATGTCCCCAGGCTCCCACCTCTTTTAGCCATACCCTACCTGCCTACAGTTGCCACCAAGCTAATCCCTATCAGGGGTTTAGTGCAATGATTAGGTTAAACTTCCTAGAACACAATCATTTCTCCTCTAAACCTTCTTGTGTTGTCTTGCAAATGAACCTTTGGGGAAACCCTAATATCTAAATATAAAAGTCCTCAAATAATTGAAGAGGCAAATAACCTCCCTTGGGCTGTTGTAAGAGCTTAATTCCATTTATAAGGTGTCTACCTTCATAATCTAATCACTTCCCAATGGATTATCTCCTAGTATTATCAAATTGGTGATTATATTTCAACATTAGGATTTTGAAGGACTCAAATATTTAGACTATAGAATATGAGAAGAAAAATTCCATAAACTAAAAGACTTGATCTACTTGCTTTGTCTTTTTTCTTTGGCTATATTTGCTGATTAGCATGACCAATAAACACATTTTAAATGTTTGGTACTATTAATGAACTAGAAAATGAAAATCAATATTATAATGCAATGCTAGGTAACTAAGGGAATAATATAATGTATCAGGTTTGTCAGCTTACTCAGGACATGAACTTAATTATTATTCTCACTTCTTTGCTATTTTTGATTTTCTGATCAATAATCAAGCTCTATTAAGCTTCTACCATAACTCATGAAAGTTTTCACACTTCTTCATGTTCAATGGCATCATTGAAATCCACTCCATCATTACCTTTTTGCATGAACTGGTGAAAAAAAAAAAAAAAAAAAACCTCCTCTTAAATCACCCTCCACTGTGTTTGTTACTTAGCCCAAATTAGATGGTTTGAGTCTTATGTTCAGTTTACTTGTCTCATTATTTGCCTGTTCCCAATGTGTAAGGAAGATTTGAATGTAAACATTTCTATTACATGAGTTTTCCATTTCATAACATTTCACATTTTATAGATCATAATCATCATTCCTCTTCTTCAAAAGCTCATTGAATGAACAATCACCACTTCGCCCTTTGTGTGGCATCCAATCCATGTGAACCATGGATTTTAGATCCCAGCCCACCATCTTACTTAGACCATACTTGGCTCTGAGTATTCTCTTACCCTTTTAAAGAAAGGATTCTTCTTCCCATTTGTTTGCATCAAACTTCTCTTCTGCCATAAAACCATATCACATACACTGCCTTTTGACTTAAGTGTATTCTTTATTAATGAGTAATCTCAAGAACAGCATCATGAAGCTTAAAGTACATGCCTAATAACAGGAAACTTCTCTTGTTTGTGATTATGTTTCTGATTTGGGGCATGGCTTCTGACATACAGAGGTTCTTCTGGACATATGTTTAATCAATTAACAAAGAAAAAGAGGTTTGAATCATGTACAATTAATAAACTTTCATATTTACATGTGGGTAAAGCAAAAAACTGTTTGTAACTAAACCTCTTCAATGAATAATTGAACACCTCTTTGGAGTACTTTCACTATTTCTATTCCTATTTGACTCATTGCATAGTAATTTTTGTTATTCAGCTGTTTTTTGCCTTTTAATCATATTTATTCTTTTTTATTTGTTCTTTTTAGATGTACATGACAATAGAATGTATTTTGACATATTACACATACATGGAGTATAACATTGATGCTGTTTGTGAACCTGGTTTTTAAATTTTCAAATATTTTTGAAAAATTGAAAGACTGGAAAAAGCCTCTAGGTAATGTTCCATAATGCCAACCAAAAGTGATAATTGATAAAATGTCTATATGTATCTGTTTTATGAATATATACAAATATTTTGCAAACTGCAACCAATTATGTAACATAAAGACATATTTACTCAAAACATACTCATTGTTATGACTATCAAATATTTTTGTACAAAAATTAAAAGTTTTGTGCAAGTATGTGAGATAGAAGAAGTATGAGTAAGAAAATATTTAGATAATTTAGTGTTGGGTCTAGACACTAATAGTTTCAAGAAGAAATGAATATATTTTTATCTTTAAACTAACCTGAAGAAGATGTAGTTTGCATGCCCAGAAATAGAGGTATTTAGGGCAATTCATGTGTCAGAGAGCATTCCATTAAGCAAATGCATAGAAAAAGAAGTCTTTAAATGCCTTGTTTCACAATCATGGTGCCAAATTTTTTAGTGGTAATGGTTGACAAAATCTACCATCCACTCCCTTTTAATTTAATACTCACTAAAAGGCAATGTGGATAGAGTTTCAGAATTATATAATTTGCTTTGAGTCTTTGTGTACCCAGGAGGAGCACAGATAGCTTTCGTTTTGGGGTACAAACTGATCAATGTTTTCCAGTGAACAAACTCAAAAAAAGGAAAGAAAGCTTTGTCATTGTGCATTTGGCCTGTATATTTTATACAGAATTTGAAAACATTTATTAATGTTTATTAAAATGTAGAGATGTTTATATGAATTACTCTCCCACATTAACAGTATGCTATGAGAAGGTTTTTTACTTTGTTTAACACTGAATTGATAGTGCAAGTATGGTGTAGGTGATCAGTAATTTTAAGTTGTATAAAGTCAATGATTTAAAAAATCAAACTATTCATTTTGTATATACCTATTACATTGAAAAAATAATATCTACATATACTTTGTGTACCCTCACACACACACACACACACACACACACACACACACACACACATCTCCATTAACACTTGAGATTGAATACAGGCCTTCATGAGTGCTAGCATATTCTCTGTTTTAGACTTAAGCCCCCAGTTTATGCATTTCTTATATAGTAATTAGCCCAAGAGACTTGCCCATACTGTGGAAATAGACTAGAAAAAGTGTTAGAAGTGAAATTTAGCTGCAGAAATAAAATGAGTGGAGATAGTAATCTCAGAGAATGTGAACCAAGAGTTCTCCAGAAAGTTAGAGTAGGCTATGTTATTTGAATGAATGGATATAAGCATCCATTTAATTCAAAATTTTATTTACTTATTATAAATCAGTGGAAGAAAATAATAAATATGAACTCAGTAAAATAGATTTTATATAGTACCCTTTTTCATTATTTTATTATAACTCATGCAATGTATGCTAAACTTCACAGATATAGTGGAGAAAATGGCAACAATTCAGAAATGCCTGGGGATGAGCAAGGCCATAAGGAATAAATTGGCAACCCAATGAGGCTATTTATTAAAAAGTATTTGAGTATTCAAAAATAATCCATGATTCACATGGATTGGGTACCACACAAAAGCCAAAGAAATTCAGTTTAGACCAAGAATACAGTAACTTGTGCACAGATGGTAGGAATGTTTAGCACTGAGTGAAAAAGGCAGTCGTTCTAAAAAATTACTAAGGGACACAGCCAGTCAGTGATTCAGTGATTGCTTGGTGTTCAGTGAGGTGCAGTCCCTTAGGACAGCAAGGAGGGAGGCAGGACTGATGCTTAAAGAGGGCTATAGATGTTATAATTAAGAGGCCCTTAAACAGCTAAACCAGGTAGACTAGGCCTAGACCAGAATGTATGCCAGGAATACTATGCTCTGAATGTAGAATTAGTGAAGCAAATTAAGTACAAAAATATCAGAGGTACTAAAGATCCTAAAACATGGCCTACATGGACTGATAAAAATTAGTTCAGATTCTGCACAGTCACAGTTACATTTGTAAATTTTCAACTGGAGGACTATTTATTTATTTACTTTTAACTTGAAAATAAACTGATCTCCTGCCAAAAGGACTCTGTAATAAAGCTACAACATCATTTGGCACTTATAGTACATGGTAGATATAGGTATAGAAAGACAAATGAATAGATTTATGCCTTAGGTAACGTTACGTAAATTAGAAAGCTATAGAAGTTGCCACAGCTTTTCCCAAACTGGAAATATCTTTTAATTAATTGATTAGTTTTCACTCATTCATTCACAACTGCTAGACAGTCAATGATTTAAAAAATCAAACTATTTATTTTGTATATTCCTATTACATTGAAAAATTAATATCTCCATATACTTTGTGTACCCTCACACACACACATCTCCATTAGCACTTGAGATTGAATAGAGGCCTTCCAGAGTGCTAAGCATATTCTCTACTTTAGAGTTATACCCCCAGTTTATGCATTTCTTATATAGTAATTAGCCCAAGCGGCTTGCCCATGCTGTGGAAATAGACTAGAAAAAGTGTTAGAAGTGAAATTTAGCTGCAGAAAGAAAATGAGTAGAGACAGTAATCTCAGAGAATGTGAACCAAGAGTTCTCCAGACTGTTAGAGTAGGCTATGTTATTTGAACAAAGATATCTGAGAAGGATTCAGATGACAGTTCAAAACCAGAAGCATGGGTAGGAAAAAGATTATGAATAATAAAAAAGGCAGAATTTAAACATTTTAAACACATCATATAGAAATGATTACATATAATCCATAATCCAGGAAATCATAAGGCGACATCTTAAATATAATCAATTGCAGGTTTTAATAACAACAACAACAACAACAAAAGAGACTCACTTGACTAATCCCTACATATTTTGGGGGGGTTGGGATTAGGGCATATGTTTGGTTATAAATATATTAAAACAATTGATAAGGAAGGTTTTAACAATATGTGAATAAGGAAGGAAGTTTATTAATTAGAACAAAGTTAGAATTAATAAACTATTGACAAATTTGATAATATGTAAGTAAAGCTTTTTAAAAAATAAATTCATCTCAAGCAAGATATCAGAGAAATATGAGAGAAATTCTAAAATAAAATGAAATAAAAACAAATAATGGAGGGATAAGAATAGACTTGTTTTAGCAAATAAAATATACAATGGAAACTTAATATAAGATCTGGAAAGTTTAACCAGGATTTAGCCAGAGAATTCAGAGAACCCTAGCAGGTGGGTAGAGATTAGTTCACTTACAGAACACAGAGCAACACGACAAAACTATCCAGTGAGACATTCATCTTAAATACTAGAAGAAAGAGATTTTGTAACAGAAACTAAATATTGAGGCCCCAAATTATTGGGTAACTGTATATGCCAATACAAATGAGGTCTGTCAGCTGACCTTGGCACAGAGGGGTTTTGCACAGATCATATCCAGTGATCACTGATAGGCAGCAGAGGCAGAGATGGGGTCTTTCAGAGAATGTAACATTACTGAGGAAAGGTAACCATGTTTATAGAAGACTCCCTGGTCTTAGTGTAGAGGTTTAGGGTTGCATTCCAGTATTATTACATTAGCTAAGAAAAGTTGTGTAAGTACTTTGTGTTTGAGATAGAGGGAGTGTTGTGCAGATGGAAATATTTTATTTGTCAAAACTGATAAAGAAACAAACAAAAAAAGGTAAAAGCATTCCTCTATTACTAGAATTCAGAGTCCTTCATACCTTCATGTACACCACTGAACTTCAAAAGTAAAATATCCTGTTTAGTGTACAGTAAATTTAATTGACCATAGAGTTATTTTTTATTTCTATTTTTGTAGAACGTATTGCAGAGCAATCATTTTGTAAAACACATTTTGGGAAATGCTGGGTTAGGAGTTATGTAAACTCTTCATCATTTGGAAAGTATTACTTTAAGTGAGTTAAATGTCAAAATATGGAATTATAGTATAAAATAAGTAAATATCTTAGCAAAGCAGATTGGTTCAGAATCAGTCAATTTACTTCTACTCAATTATTAAATTCTTTATATTCTAACATTGTCCTGGGCATTATAATGACAAATATAATTAGACATTGTCTATTCTGTCAAGAGGTTTAATTAACAATAAAATTACGAATAGATATGCTTGTTAGTTTTCTATTCCAATATCTATTTAGATTTAATTTTCACAATAATTCTTCGAGGCAGGAATCATTACTCTTATTTATAATTGAAGAACCTATCATTAAATGACATACCTAAGATTCTGTATCTAGTACATAATAATGACATTGGTAAAATGTTACTTAATAATGTAAGGCAATATATGACTAAATGCTAGCCAGCATGATATTTAAAATAAAAGTAATTGAAGCGGGTAAATAATGAGAACAAACTAATATGCTCTGGGTTTATAATGGGATCCAGTTATTTTTTGACACACATTCATTTGTTTCAACGTAAACCTTTTAGAAACACTGTAAGTGCATACTACTAGACCAATTTTCCAGAGTTGAAAATTCAGACTAAAGATATTTAATAGTAAGACTCCACTGATGGTAATAAATACAGTTAGTAGATCTGTGTACATAACCAGATCCCCAGATCCACTGGAGTTCACACATTTAGTTTTTTCCGTTGCTCCACATACATGACTAAGTCAGGAAAAGTGGTATGATTTTGAACAGTAAAAATTAAAAGGAAAAAAAGTTGTGATCGTTTTTATAGTGCAGAAACAAAAATTGCTATAAGAGAGAAATCCGAAGTGTACAACAAATTTGTCTCTGTTTTTTAGTTAGGACTAGTCCAAGAGAGGGCCCAGTGTCTCCTAGCCATTGCTCCGTCACTAATCTCCCTTCCTCAACTTTCCACTCCATAGAAAGATGTTGTTATCTAATTGGTAGGGAACAGACAGATGTGAGTGGTGAAAACATGAGGTTAAAATGAGCCCCCTGTGCTGACCCCCACATGCTTTCATCTTTAAACAGCAATTTACCTGCAGCCCTGTCTGATTTAAGTGGATAAGACATGTTACATTCCTCAGCAAACTGCCTGTTATCTGCAGGAGAAATACAGGTCCTAAATAATTATTATAAGAGGAGCACATTTTATTCTGAAGAAGGACTTTTGTGACCCTTTGATAGATCAGATTTTAGAACTTAGGGAGATAAAGAGAATTCCTCCTAACCATAAAATCCCTGTGACCAGGTTCCAATTAGAATCAGTCAGCATGGGAACTACAGTGGTTATGGTAGCAGTGACTTGAATGTCTGATATCATCCTGCAGTCACTCAAATGTCAGGAGGTAGATCTGGGCAGGACTCTAGAAACCCAGTAAAACTGGAGGGCAGGAGAGCCATACTGTTCCTTTCCTCACTGACAAGAACCATTCTCTCCATTAAGCATTATCCCAAAGAATAGGCCCAATTAAGTGCACATGCCATATTAATCATACCTCATAATTTTCTATTCTAATTTTGCCGGGTTTCTGTTCTCTCGACTAAAAGGCTCAGGGGTCACTCTAGTTAAACTGGGCTAACTGGGCTGCACTAAATAACCACACAAGAGACACAAATACCTTTTTCTTTGGGGTCACTGTGAGGGCTCCTCTGACTTTAAGGGTCTGCAGAAAGAGAGAGAGAGAAAGCAAGAGCACGCGCTGACCCCTTTTATTGAGGAGAAGCTATTCAAATGAGGCAAGGGGTCAGGTTTCAGGGGGCTGAGTCTATCTTCATGATGTCCACTGTCAGCAGGTTGACTGACACCTGGGTAGGCCACACCCAAGGGCACAGTAAGAGAAGGGGACACACACAAGGCACTTTCATGGAAGATTCTATCCTAAACAGGGCAAGGGGTTAGATTACAAAGGAACAGGTGAGCATAGCTTCACCCATGGGGTTGTAGCAAGACACACCCATTTCTGTGACTGAGCACCTCAGCACCCAGCTGGGGAGTGTAACTCAGTCACCCGTAAGGTTGGCCTCCCACATAATTTGGTGTTGAATTCATATGAAATAGCTGTGTATTGATTATGTGGAGTGAATTTTATAACAAAGACAAGAGAATAATTAAAGTATTAAAATTTTATTTTTGCTCAGGAAGAACTCCATATAGCTTTCTGGGATACTCCAAGATTCAATTTTCTTTAACCCATTGGATCTTCCGTTTCCTTGAATCTTGTTATCTTCCAAAGGATTTCCTACATTTGGCCAGTATACCACACTTGCCTGGATAACCTTCAAGGAAGATTGAAAAAAAAAAAAAAACACAGATTTTCTCTGTGTGCTTATGAGCAAAAGGAGAATAGTTTGGTGAACATTAGGCAGAGGCTGCTAAGTTCCACCTTTCTTGACACAAAGTGTCTTTTTCTCTCTTCCTACACACATATAATAGACACTCATTGCCTGGGAGATGTATTAATCAAGGATGATCAGGAAATCAAAACCTCTTCAGAATTTAGAAAAGGAAGTGATTTAATACGGAAAATTATATGCTTTAAAGAAAGCATTTAAAGATCTAGAGGATCAAACATCAGGGAGAATTATTGCTCCCTTTGGCAAAATCAGAAAGTGTGTGAGTTTCAAGGAGGTTTTTTCATGATTGCAGTTGCCTGTAACAGTAGTGATTTGTGTGGGCTAACTCAAAAGCTTCTCAAAACTCATGTCTGCTCTTTCCACACACATCTCTCTTTCACCCCAAAAGTTTTATTATTAGCGGAATTTAAACCAGATCTCATTGTTGGGCAGGGTGAGAACTATAATTTCTAAATGCTTTGCTTTTATGTTACAGAAACTAGATGAAAAAGGCATAGAATCCTGTAAGTTATCAAAAGACAGTAGCTGGTACTGCAAAAGAATAAAAAAGCAACAGCCAATATATAGGGAAACATAAAAGAAAAGGAAAGCCCCCCAATAGAATAACTGTGACCTTTTCAAAGTCTAAGATTCTATGGATATCAGTAACATACTGATTGATACTTTGGGCTTGGCATATGGACTAAAAGTATAAATTATCTCTCTCCATCCATCGGCTTCTCAATCATGCACACAACTTAGAATGTTCTCAAACTCCAATTTGAAAAGAGAAAGAATGGGAAACACAGAGCTTATATGGATCCTCAGGAACTCTGGGATCCTGCTGGGTTTGGAATGGAAAAGCGCTCTAATTGCCACTAACAACCTGGCCCTGCTGTCTACTGGGAACCCCTCTCTTCATTGTCCTCCAAGACTTGTGGCTTCACCTTTGCACATCATGCAGAAGCAGGCCTTGTGAAGTAAACTTTCCAGTGGTCCCACATTGCAGTGACACCACTTCCTGCTGGAGCAGATTCTTAAACAAAGGATTTTTAGGTATGTTCTGGTGGTTCCTGAGGCAATAGGAGAAGCTCACAAATTTAGTGTGGTATTGAAATTAGTTGTTTCTAATCAGTTCAATGTGCTTGTCACTAAACTTTGAAAGTGGTCTGCTTTTCCCTTAAATTTATTTCCAAGATTGATTTATTCCTTTTTAGCATGCCTCTTAAGACATGTTTGTAGCTATAGGATATAGTTTAAGGTTATCTGATATATCTTAGGACTATATGGAGGTTATCTAAAATGGGCTCTAGTGGGAAGGTCACACTCCTAATCTGATCTTTGATCCAAAACTGAATCTTAATACACAGTTCTTTATCTCTGGAAACCATTTTCAGTCTTATCTCTTACTGCTTGCAGTCTATAAGTAATCTGTTTTGTAATCTTCCATGGGGCCACTTGCTATGACTTGTATTTCTCTCTACTCACTTTCATTTATGTTTCCCAATTGGTCAATTCCTGTTTCAACCGATCTCTGTGTAATTATACTAGTGACATACCTAGCAATCAACATGCATTCTAACATTCTGATTTCTATCCTCTGCTCTTAGAATCCCAATAGAAATATGGTCTGACATCCAAGTCACTGTAGGTGAATTTCACATATACTTTAGTGTGTTTTTATATAAGGGTCACTTTAGTAGTCAGCTCTGTTGTAGTCAAAATATTTTCAATACTATAATAAACAGTTCCACATTGTCAGTGACTTCACTCCATACTATCCTACTTCAGTCCAGTGTAAGGGAACAGGTCTCTAAAATAGTTCTTCTGCAAGCAATCATTAAGAGAACTAAGTTTGGAAATGATGGAATTTCTGCTTTGGGCTTAGAATCTGTAGGATTTTCTGTAGAAGAAATATGTGTAGAGGAGAGATTAAACAGATCATTGTGAGAGATCTATTTCTCACATGGTGGATTGTGATTACTTGACCTTTCCACTTAAAGAAAATGGGATATGTAGTTTATTCATATTAACAAAAGAAAAGAGAAGAGAAAACTCTTAAAAATTATCCCATTTCTGCAACAAATTCTGTTCAAATTCTCAGAATGAAATGATGTATATTTTATATGAAGAATAGCTAAGAATGATAAGGCTACATTTTTTAAAGGAGCATACATATGAATGAATGTGATCCACAAAAATTACCATCATGAGAGATATATATTCATTTTTAAATTACAGAACTATAAAAATTATTTGAGATTTTCATTATAATTTTTACCTTTTTTGGTATCTTACAAAATCACATAAATAAATTTTATTACTATGTGATAGATAATACCTCAAAACCATCAACATTTCCCTTTTTTGCATAAACAGATTTTTATTGGTAGATTAAACACTTTCCAACAAGATGAGAAATTGTATGATTAACAAAAAACATTATTTTCATTAACAATTATTCATGAGTTTTTGTTACTGGTTTTCTTTTTCAGTAAAATAATGCATAAATAAAAATTATGTAAAAGGAATAAAATTTGGAAGTAAACTATTCAAAAAGTTAGCTGAGCTTTTACCATTAAATCAGTCTACTTGAATAAATGAAAGTGTTTTGAAATGGTGGTTCCCACATCTACTTAATAATGAGCCTGAATGAGATTCATATTTTTAGGTTGCCAAATAAAATAACAGATAATTCCAAATTTAGTAACTGAGAATTATCACTGACTATATGTTTGCTGTAAAACCTTACTTCAAACTTGCAAAATTTATTTTATTTCTAAAATCCTCTGTAGTATTAAATAGAATATATAAAAGTCACTAAACTCAGAAATGTAAAGAACAGCATTAGAGGGCTGGGGATGTAGCTCAAGGGATAGCACGTTCGCCTGGCATGCACAGGGCTCTGGGTTCGATCATCAGCACAACATAAAAAATAAAATAAAGATGTTGTGTCCTCTAAAAACTAAAAAAAAAATATTAAAAAATTCTCTCTCTCTCTCTCTCTCAAAAAAAAGAACAGCATTAGAATTATTAATTTGGCCTTGTTATTTTGCTGGAAATAAAAAAACAGTTTAAAAGGCCATTATCAGTTTGAAGAAAATGGATAACTTCCAAGGAAGAAAAAAAGAAAAAATAACTATTCAAACAATTTTGAATGAAAACAGAAGTTTATCAAAGTAAGATATGGAATACAATAATTTGAATCTAAATGCTACAACTTAGAGATCTTATAAAATCCTTGAAAGAATTCTGAACTTCAGTTGATTTATCTTAATAATGGAAATATTTCTTTTCCCAACCATATTATGTTGAATTCTAGATCCCAAAATAAGATGAGACATTAGTTTTAAAGGTGTATCATATTTACAGATGAATAGATATGAATTTTTTTCTTCTAGAAATCCATGATCATGTGTAGGAAAGTTGAAAAAATAATAATTATATAATTGTAATGAATATCATATGTGTATTATGACTTCATGGTATCACAGTTGGAGACAAAAGGAAATCATGAGACAACCTCCCTGATGGAAATCAGCACATTCTACAAAGAGAGAATAGTGTTGAGAATGCTTCCACCAAAAAAAGCAGATGTTTTCAAATAGAGGAACGAGAATATTCTGAGTAATTGACTGATATGAACAAAAGTAGGGGAACACAAAAAGGCTAATGCACAAATATGCCTTATGGGATTATAGGGAATTGAAGGCAATTTAGGATTAAAGTCTCAGACATTAAAAAAAAGAAGCTTCAATTTTATCTGAAAGCAATTGAGTGTCAGGAAAGGATTGAAGACTGACAAATGATAGGTCTATATTTATAAACACAACTTCTCCAGCAACAGTGAGTATATTGCAAAAAGGTAAGATTGAAGCCAGAAAGACTAATTTTGAAGGTATTGTAGTCCAGTGAGACAATAAAGAGGCCTGGATTCGAATCTAGACCATGTGCAAAAGAGACCAATATGAAATGTATGTAATGTTATGTCCCATTAGGGTTTAGGCATGAAAAGTAATGATGGCAAGACATTTTGAGTGCCTTTATCCCCATATACTTGTTTGAGCAACCGCATGAAGGGACTTGCTATCAAAGTGGAGCAGATAAGTTGTAAGTACAAATATTAGGGATAATTTCATGGTAAGTTTTGGGAAACTATGCTTGAATATCTCATTGTGAACATGGGAGAATAGCTTCATAGAAGATAAGGACGTGAGGTGGATAGTATATGCACTTGGATGCTGTTAAATTCAGACTGTGATTAGGTTTCCCAATCAGCATCTCTAGAGAGAGAAGGGAATCAGATAATGTATCCTTCATGAAAAACTACCACCCTATAAGGATTGTCCCATAAAAAAGAGCAGAATAAAGAAGCAGTGAAAGAAAGAATGGACAAGCAGATGGAGGAAATGTATTAAGTGATCATATGGAGGTCAAGAAGAGTGCATTTCAGGAACATTTTCAGGATTAAGTTCTTTTGAGAAATTACAGAACAAAAGGATTGCAAAATGTCTCCTTCAGGTAAAAATAAAGAGTTTATGAGAAGTCGTGCATTTATAAAACCATTTAAATAGCTGGCTATAAAAATATGCTTATTTAATGAGAGAAGAAAATAAAAGTTTGTGCTGATTTTCCTCTTAAAAAGAACAAAACTTGTTTATTCATATAATCATTTAATGTGAATTTACAAAGTGTGGATCAGTGAACATTTTGTCAATAGATTATCAGAAACTTAATCCTTTCATTTTGAATGATTAGTGAGTCCCATGGATCCCACATGTCAAACCAAGACAACTATAAATAAAAGGCCAACAGAGAAGAATATCAAGCGCATTCATTTTCTAAAAATTCCTCATATATATATATATATATATATATATATATATATATATATATAACATGAATTTATTTGCATCACTCTCCTGCTAAAATATTCTCAACAATTGAGTTTTATTCAATCATTTGAAGATTTTAAAAAAATCTTTCTGGTAACAAATTTATTTATTTTTTCCTTGGGATAATCATAGTAACTTCAATCCATCAAGGATTCACTTTATGTTGTAAAATGTAAAGTACTCATTTTAGTTATTTAAATTCTAGCAATTACAAAATTATAAATGGGCCATATCCCCCAAATAAATTTGCATTTGTGTCCATAGCCATTTTTAGAAAAAAAATTACAAAGGTTGTTTAGTTTCCTAAATTATCTTATATAATACCTAGGGATGACAGTAAATGCAAATCATTATTAACATTTATTGAATCTTAACATGTTAAATGCTTTAAATATAAAGGTACTTTTTTATTAATAACAATTCCGTTGTATGAGAACTATTACTATCATTTCAATGTTATGTAGTGCAAAATAGAGAAGTGATCACCTTTTGTAGCATCACATAACTTGCAAGAGTTGATATAAGAACTGGGCATGGTGACACACACCTGTAATCCTAGCTGCTAGGGAGGCTGAGACAGGTATCATGAGTTAAAAGCCAGCCTCAGCAACTGCAAGGTGCTAAGCAACTTAATGAGCACCTGTCTCTAAATAAAAATACAGGCTAGGGCTGGGGTTGTGGCACAGTGAGTTCAATCCCCAGTACCCGCCCCCCTGCAAAAAAATAAAAAATAAATACACAAATAAATATATAAACAAATAAATAAAGGAGTTGATGTAAGAGTAAAAATCTTGGATCTTTTTCCAAAGAAGATATTTTATGTCATTAAATATCTAATTGTGAATAAATTTTTAAATTTAAAAAGTATAAATAAAATTATAATTAACTTCCATGTAGCCATATTTTAACTTCAAAACAGGTTTCATTTTATGACCAATGTTCTTTCATCTGTGTCTCCAAGAAACCTCTGCCTTCATCATATAGTTTCATCTTAACATTTCAGTATGTATCTGAAAATATGTTTGCTTTATTTTGGCATATTTGTTATGATATTGTAAAACCTAAATGAAAATAAACAGTGATTCCTTAATATCATTGCATATCTAATAATTAAATTATCCAAATTTCCTTATTTATCTCAGATAAAATTCATAGATGATTTATTGAAATCAATATTCAAATAAGAGTCACATATGCTATTTGGTTGGCATGTGTTTTCTAGTATTCATAATCACAAACCCTCCCTTGTTCTACTTTTATTCTTGCCATTTAGTCACTAAATTTTTTTCATATATTTTAGAGATTTTCAATGTTTTAGGTTTGCTGACTATATCATAGAATTGTTTTAACTATTCCCTGTATTACCTTCAAACTGATAGTTGATTTCAGAAGCCTCAAAATCTCATCTTTATACTTCTATTTAACCTTACTTACAAATAGATTAAATATATTTCTCAATACTCAGTAAAGGATTAGTTCAAAGAAAAAGTATATCAGTAACTAGGTAAGATATATATTTAGCTACGTGTAAAGCTCTGAGCCAAAATAAATCTGAAGTACATTAAGCTTATATCCCATGTGAATATCAAGCTGGATGTAGGAAGAAAAGAAGAAATAGTTGCTGTGCTCCACAAGTTCATCTTGGTGTCCAGGATATAGATATCTTTGCTGTCTACCATTTCTAAACTGTTGCCATTCTCATAAACCATTATGGCTCAACACTAGGTACTTATTACTACCAACAGGAAAGACAAAAGACGAACTTAGATTTTCTTTTCAAGAGCTAATCAGGAAATTGTCCACTGTACTTCAACTCATCCAGAATTAGTAATATAAAATACATATTCCAATGGAAGAAGGAGATTCATTTTGCCAGCTAAATATTTAACATCTCTTAAGGGGTAAGCTAATAATTTCTTGCCAACAATCCGAAGCTCTACACATTCTAAGTCAATAAAAATGAAAGTACACCATTATAATTTTATTCACAAGTTCTCATGATTTCACAGTTGTGATTAAATACTGGGCTAGAGAGGCTGAAATCCAAGTCTAAGTTTAAGGGGTAGCCAGAGCAGGGGTGCAGACTAGGTAAGACCTTAATTTCTATACGTTGAAAGTTACACAAAAATAAAAACACAATTAACAAAGTACAGAGATATAAAAATTGTGTAGTGATACTAATTTTTAATGTTTGTATATGCATTGTATGTTTTACCTATCTACTCATATGTCATAAATATGTATATGTGTGCCCAAATATATGTATATGTATGTGAATTCCTATTCTAAACTCTATAGCTTTTTTAGTTTTGCTATTGTTTTCTTCTCAAAAGAGAGTTTTCATCCTTGCAGGTGATTTGTAATGTGTCAAAGCATGCACCAAACAGGCACAGGGATAGGAGGACTCAAAGTAGTATTATGGATATTTTAGAGTTGGTGATATTTATTTTCTACTTAACTTTTATTAATTTGAAAGGATTAAAATTCCAAGATCAAATGTCTCAAATGTTAGCTTGCTCAAGTCTTATCTTCTTGATTCCTGTACATTCCTGCTTTATTTACTAGGAAGAGGATGTAGTAGAGTTTGAATATAAGTTACCGGGACATGGAGATATTGGGAACATTTTTAAAATAACCATGTGAGTGCTAAGTGAACATTTTGGGGTACTATTACTTGCTGCATTAGGTACTTAGCGAATAGATTTCATATACATAATATTTTGAGTGATGTATCATTAACCACCTTTCACATTTATGAAGACCGTGATTGAAAGAAATAACATTTCTTCTTTTTTATATTGCTCAAGGAATTGATAGTCCAGAATATGGATCTAGAACTGTAATATGCCAAATTGCATTGCATTTCAAACATGCTTTAAAATACACATAGTCCCTGGCTTGTCATAAAGCAGTTTGATACTTAAAGATAAAATATATAAATCTATAGAAGGGTTTCACAGAGTGAAGATATTCTTCCTGACATCATGATATAAATACAGTCAAGTCTAATACCTTGATCAAATAAGTTGACAAAATTCTGGTTTCATGTAATTTAAGTATATTTATTTTAGAATATCTCAGCATCTTTATAGATAAAATTATCTAATATTATCCAGCCTTTAAAAAGAGAGATCTTGCCACTTGTGCTAACATGGATGAATTTGGAAGACATTAGGCAAAGTAAAATAAGACATGTACAGAAAGAAAAATATTTCATGATCTTAGAAGTGGAATCTAATAATAACAAAGGCAAACATATAGAGATACCCAATAAAACAGTGTTTAACAGAGGTGTGGTGTGTGTGGAATGAGGATATATCTGCTACTGTATCACCAAGCAGACATGTACAATGAAGAAGTCTATGTCTCTATTATACAACAAGAGGACTGTAGTTAGTAATATTGTGTTTTATTAGAAAATATTGCTAAATAAGTAGATTTAAGCTACTCTTGCCACCAAAAAGAGTAAATAATTTAGATGATGAATATATTAATTTGCTTCACTATAGTAAATATCTTAATATCTGTATTTATCACTTCACAATAAAATTCATTAAAATAAAACAACGGAAAGCCTTCTCCATCACAAAATATTTATATCCTCTTGTGGGAAAGCACTCATTATTTTTCATATACATTTGGTATATCACATTGTGTATATTTCAAAGCTAATTGAGCAGGCCCAAACTGACATTACAACTTTTAACACATTTACAGACAAATTCCATGCAAGATTTAAATTTGCAACAACCAAATTTAATAGACTTCAACACAGTGGTCTCTCAAAAAAATGATCAATTTTTGAACGAATTTACTGTTACTTAAAGCACATATCTACAATTAACGAATTGAATATTGTGATTATTGAACTTTATTCCATGAAGAGACTGGGTATATAAAACATCCCATTGCTTAGCCAAGTCTTTTGGAAAAGACTACCTGAGAAATTACCTTTTCTTAGATATATTAGTTCTTTGTTGTGCCTCAGGAGAGGCAATTTACCTTTCAAGTATGAAGAACTTGCTTTGAGAATGTATTTCACTCATTCTGACTCTCTGGAAGATTGGGCCAGATTTAAGGAAATTACATTTTATTTTTAGCCTGTGAGGGTCAAATGTGAAGGATATCATATAGCTTTTGCCAGGATCACCTGTTTTATCTAATTCATCTTACTTCATGCGCAGTTTCTACATCTCTGCCATGACATGAAACTCTTAATTAATCCCAAGAATTTATGCCATTAATTTGGACTGAACACATACAGAAATGAGTTGTTAACCCATTTCCATTTGGGGCAGTCATTGACCACATAAGTTCAAAAGTATATACCATTTTTAGATATCCCATAGTTATAAAGTAGCTTTATAGAAATTTATCTCATTTTCATTAGTGACAGATCTTTGAATTAAGACTGGACTGAAAAGAAGTGATATTTTCCAAGGTCATCTGAGTATCAGAGTCACATTTTGAAATCAGGAATTCTAAGTTTAGATTAGTGTTGTTTTGAAAAGATTACAAAGCTTTTGACCAAATATTTAAATGTTAGGAGAAAGGAGATCAAAAGAATAACTGCAATTAATTGCAATGCTTTCAATATTTTTAAACAGAACAATCTTAAATTAGTTTGGAATGGAAATTATCTTTCAGAAGTATGAGGTCACAATAAACATTTTCCTTTTTGATTAAATCTGTCTTCATCTATTCACTTAGAGAATGTGTCTTCCTTGAAAACACATAATCCATTAAATTTTCATACACCCCCATTGGATATTTTGGTTGCTCAATTTTGATCAACCATGATAGGGAAATGCAACTTGTGTCATTATACTATTAAAACAGCTCCAACAATTGCATAAACAAGGGAAATAAAATAGTTTAGGTAGTTGGTCTTAAAATTTAGATTGGTTAATTAAATAAAAAAGAAACAAATTATTAAAATATGTATTTACATTCTTTCACAAAGTCCTTCATTGGTATCCAAATTTTGGATTTGATATATGTCTTCCAAAGTGTCACAAAAATGCTTGAAAACACATCATCTTCCTCGCTGTCCATGAGCTCACAGTCTATGCACAATTTCTTGTTCCTGTGTAACTCCATCTCTATGGAGATAGGTTGTAGGGAGGAGTTGATTTTTGAAATATATCTATACATATAATATTACTCAAGAACTTATTGAGTACACATTTCATCTACTTAATTTATTAGCAAAAATAAGAGAAAACTTTGAAAAGATAAAGGAAGTAATTATTCTGATAATTCTGAAACACATTCATGAATGGTTTAATCATTTTTTTGTATTTTCCATTTTGCTTGCTAAGTGAATTTGGTGGTGTTATTTGAAAATAATTAAACTATGATTTCACTAAAGAAAAATTGTCTGGAGCCACAGGAAAATACCAATCCATATGGTATAGCTTTTAAGAGCTAAATTACTAAAATGTTAAAATCAAATTACTGTAGAATGTAAATGCAGTGATATTTTGAAATTATAGTTTTTATATTTTATTTTAAATATCACACTCTATTTTCAATTATGATTCTATAAATGGAGATGATAAACATAAGAATGTCTATATGAAAACAATACATGGGTAAAATGCAAAACTAATTTTTAAAGATTAATTAAATGATAAAACAAAAATCCAGGAACAGTTTATGAGGCAAGAAATGAGAAATAAATGGTAAATAAATGGTGATGTAGAGATGGCTGGCATACACCACCCTCCTCCTTACCAGAGGAGAAAGCACTGTGTGATAGAAATCCCATAGCCCTCCTAAGGGTGCTCACAGTTAGTTTTATAATTCTGTGTCTTAGTTGCACTTTTTCAGCAATACAACAATCATATTTGTTCACAAAAACCAAAAAAAAAAAAAAACAAGAACTATGATCACTTTGTTGTGATTAAATTGAACACATAATCATCACTTTTCAAATCATGCCAAAATATCTGTGTTGAATACTATAGGTCATTCTTTGCATTCCAAGGGTTGACAGCCTAGAAACTCCATTGTCCAGCTCTTTTTACCAGGAGACTTAATATATGAGGTCAGTGAGAGCCATTAATGTGAGATTTGGAACTTACACTTAGAAACAAATCATTATTTTCAGGTGATAGCTGCAAACAGGTATGTGGACTCCAGACTTGTGGAGAAATAACCAAGCTATGGTGCTGGAATGGAAGCTGGGATGTTCTTAAACTGACCTGCAACTAATTTGTGGATACGTGATTTTTACACAAGGAACCAAAATTTAAAGAGTAGAAAGTCTGAGGAATTATTTACAAGATTTTACTGTTTTAATATTTAATTACAGGTACACAGTGACACATTCACTCCTTCAGCAGGTTAAAAACTGTTGTTTAGTGACTACTCATAATCATGTTTCAATTCCCTCCATGCTGTAAAATCTAATCCCTTACAATTGTGAACTCCTATGCACATTACCAAGGTGATTTTCACATTGCCACTGGCACTTGATGACTAGTTCACCCTCTGGCTTAAAGGGTAGCTTCAGGATGACAGTCACATATTCTCTAAGTCCCATCTGTAAACAACCAAACACTGTGCCACATAGACTGGAATTAACCTAGTGTACGCTTAGAATGTGTAAGCACTGGAGCTTTTTGTATTTTACAATTCAATTTTAAGCTTATCTCGGTCAGTTTTTTCCCCCTCTTCATTATTTTCCCTAAATATCTTCCACTCCTTGGTTCTCACTCCACAGCTTTCTTTCCGCCCGTATTCCTTTGGCTTAGTGAAATGCCCAAGGTTTCTTATTGGATTTTCTGCATTTACTCATATATTTGGGGGGAATTCTGAGATGTCGATTTTGACGGATTTTTCTTCCTTATTGTGAAGTTTCTTTTTTAATCCTTTCTGTGTTATGGTTTCAATTATCACTGATCTGCCTAGGACATTAAATAATAGCCACCCAAAGGTAACAAGTTCTCATCCCTTGCATTTATAATACCTTATTGATAGAAAGGACCTTTGCAGATGTAATTGAATTAAAGATCTGGGATAAGATTAATCTGGATTATCTGGATGGTCCCTAAATATCATCACAAGTGTTCTTTATTGGAGAGAGGCAAAGGGAAATAGCAGACCATCTATTCTGGATATTTAGAAGTATTAAGATTTCTAATAAAATGCATTTTGATGATGCTTTTCTTCTCTTCAGGAATTACATGGCTGGTTTTTCTCACTGAGGAACTTCTATTTATTTGTCAAAGTTGAAGTTCAAAATCTGTTCTCTACAGTTGGCCCCTATATTTTTTCACAAGCCTGCAATAAGTTCTTATATTGTTTTTATCCTACATTTGTTTTTTGGCAAGAGATGTGCCTTAGCCATTTTAGTATTTTTAAAATTTCTGCTTACTACATATCAGGCATCTAAAAGCAGAGTATCAAGTGGTGGTGTGCTGATAGATGTCTAACAACTGTGTTTTTTTAAATTGTGTTTTTCTACGGAGTAAAGATCCTGAAAGCCAATTTCAAGCCATCAGTATGATATCACTGAAAGTGAAAGCACAGTTGGTAAAAGTTTTATGCTGTGGCACACCCATAGGTATTATTTCTACCATGCAACATAAACTAAGTGTAAGTAACCTCATGGCCAAATATAATGAGACATAGAAAAAATTTAATAGGAAAATGATGAGTTTTGCAAATTTATTTATTTATTATTTTTATGTTATATATTTAGGAGTAAGTTTATATAATTAATTTTAATAATGGCTGTGTTTAATAACCAATGACAAATTTCTGAAAAATGAATAATAGGTCCTTGTGAGCCAGTATGAGCTGGCTTCAGCACATTATTGAATTTATGATACAATACACTGGTCCACCCAATGTAAACTCTTGTTTACATTTCAGAACCATCCTCAATATATTGAATCAACCAAAAAATGTCTACCGCTTCTGGTGCTTGTCATTGTATTAGATTTTTGTTGTTGTTGTTGTTTTTGTAGACAAATAAATGAAATAAATACAATGCAGGATTCTTTTTAAAAGCAAACACATAAAACATGCAAAATCATGGCAGACATTTTGTAATTGAAAATATTTCCTGCAAAATAAAAACGCATTTTTAAAAATATTTGGTAATAAGGTAGAAATAAAATTTTGAAAATGTTTCTAATAACTCTACAAAACCAACCATGATCCAGAGAACTTTCTCATTTGATATTACCTAATATGCTTCTAAAATGACTTTAAGATAGTAATATCAGTAAAATGTCAGTAAAACTTGTATAATTCATACTTAAAAGTGATTAACAAATTAAAAACATTAAAATGTACTTCATGTCAATACTCATTTATTTCAATGTCATTTAATGTCCATATTCTCTCCTATTCTGCAGTTTTTTTAATAATTCTTTTAACACTGTCCTTTGAACAACAGATTTTGATTTTGAAGTTCACTTACTTTTTTTTGGAGGGGTGGTACCAGATATTGAACTCAGGGACACTGAACCACTGAGCGCACACCCCTAGCCATATTTTATATTACTAGGCTATATTTCAAATATTTTTTAACTCCCAATTGCTACTAAAAACTGGTATGATGTGGCTCAAGCGGTAACTCGCTTGCCTGGCATGCGTGGGGCGCTGGGTTCCATCCTCAGCACCACATACAAATAAAATGTGGTGGATGTTGTGTCCACCGAAAACTAAATAATAAATATTTTTTTAAAAAATTCTCTCTCTCTGTCTCTCTCTCTCTCTCTTTCTCTGTTTAAAAAAACTGGTATGATTTTTATTTTAGTATGGCATAATTATAAAATAGAATAGATCATTTAAAAGTATTAAGGTTATTGATTATACCTGGACAGTTCCCAGGAGTGGTTAAGGCTACCTTCAATAGTTTCTAAAAATGTGGGTTAATGTTTCTGTGTACAGTTAAATGAAACAGCTTCTTCTAAACCTGGGGGAATAGTGTAAAGATGGATGGATTATTTTCTATTTGTTGCTGTGCCATCTTCTCTTTCTCCATTTTATGGGGCAATGAATGTTTCTAGGAACATGTGAATATTTCATAAAGTTTTTTCTCATCTTTTCCCCTTTAGCTTGTATTTTCTAGAATGTTAAATAAATTGGATGATATAGTTTGCAGGAATTTGTGTCTGGCTTTTTTTCATTTACTATAATATTTTTGAGATTTAGTCATGCTTTTGCATTTTTTAGCCATTTGGTCATTCACATTGCTTATCAAAATTCCATTTTATAGATGCATACCTCATTTTTATGATAGTTCATTCATGATGGATTTGGAGTGATTTACATGTTTCGTGAATTTAACTAAACTCTTGCAAATATTTGTTTATAACTCTTTGGAAGGGCATTAGTTTTGCTTTCTCTCAGCTAATACCTAGGGATAGGTTTACTTGGTGTTATGATGAGTTTATATGTTTAATTTTATGACACTACTGAAATCTTTCCAAAGTGGTTGTAGCAATTTACATTTCCATAAAAATGTCAAAATTTACAACTTATTACATACCTTTGCCAGCCCAAGTCAGTGCCAGTGCTAGTAGAAGTCCTTTTGTTTTAATTTCATTGTTTGCCAATCTAGCATGAGTAAATTAATAAGCAATTAATTCACACATTGTTTATTGTTTGCTGTGTTAGTCAATTTTCTGTTACTATAACAAATACCTGAGCTAAACAACTTACACAGAGGTAATTTGACTTTATAGTTTTGAAGGTTTCTGGCCTTTCCTTATTGGGTAGACCTCTTTGCTCTTGGCCCTCTGATAAGATGGTAGTACATCATGGCAGGAGGGCATGGCATAACAAAACCACTCACTTCATGGCTAAAAAGTGAAAACGGAGATTGAAGAAGCAGTCTGTGAGTTCCAGAATCCCTCTTAAGGTAATTCCCCCAATGTACTAAAGCCTTCTACTAAATTAAATTAGATTAGGTTAAATTGCATTGTTTTCTTATTATTAAAACTTGAGAAGTCATCATATATATTGGATTAAATTCTTCTAACAGATATATGCTTTGCAAGTATTCTATTCTGCAGGGTTTTTTTTTTTTATTCTTTTAACATTGTCCTTTGAACAACAGATATTAATTTTGAAGTTCACTTACTTTTTTTGGGGGGGGTATACCAGGTATTGAACTCAGGGATACTGTACCACTGAGCCACATCCTTAGCCCTAATTTGTATTTTATTGAGATACAGGGTCTCACTCACTTGCTTAGCGCCTCCCAGTTGCTAAAGCTGGCTTTGAACTTGTGATGCTTCTGCCTCAGCCTTGAAGCCACTGGGATTACAGGTATGCACCACTGCACCCAGGAACTTACCATTTAAAATTATATTATTAGTGCTTTTTTGAAATCCAAAAGATCACAAAAATTACTTATTTACTTCTAAAAATTTTATGGTTTTAGATCCATGGTCCATTTTAAGTTATCATCTTTTTCAAGTGATATGATTTAAAACCTACTTTATTTTTATTGTTGTTATTTAATGCATATTAGTACCTAATGTTTCAGGCCTATATGTTGGAAAGATTATCTTTTCTGTGCTAGGCATTAACTGACTAATCATTCAATCCCATTCTATTACCATGTTAGTATGTTTGGAATACTGTACTTTCATAGGAAGATCAATCAGGATGAGCTGTCCAACGTACACATGTTAGGACGTTATCCAACATTATTTCTTATTCCAAAATTGATTTTTGAGGCCAGGTAATCCCAGCGACTCAGGAGGCAGGAGGATTGCAAGTTCAAAGCCAACTTTAGCAACTTAGTGAGGCCCTGTCACAAAATAAAACATAAAAATGCCTCAGGATGTAGCTCAATGGTTAAATGCCCCTAGGTTTAGTCTCTGATTAAAAAAATAAATAATAATAATAATTGATTTTTGACTCTGCTAGATCCTTGATTTTGATGTATATTTTAGAAACATTTTAGAAATTTCTACAAAAAAACTTTCTGTGATTTTGGTTGAACCTGCATGGAATATATGGATACTTAGAGAAAAATGAGACTATTACAGGAGAGATTATGAAATGACTTTAATCTTATTGACTTTAAAATTCATGTACAAGGTGTATCTCTCCACTTCTTTATATTCATTTTTATTTCTCACCTTACTATTGTATATTTTGCAAATCACAAAACATGCCCTGATTTTGTAAGATGAATCCGAAATATTGTTTGCTTTAATGCCATGATATGGTGCCATTTTAGATTTTAGTTACTTTTTTATCACTAATATAGAATAATATAATACAATTCTGTTCTGTGTATGTGCATGCATGCACAAATACATATATAAACACAATGCAACAGTCAGTTACTACTCTTTCAAGGATATTTTACTTTTCAAAATTTTTTTGAGTTGTAGTTGGACAAAATATCTTTATTTTATTTATCTAATTTATGTGGTGCTGAGGATCGAACATAGTGCCTCCCTCACATGTGCTAGGTGAGCACTATACCACTGAGCCACAACCCAGCCAGTAGGATGTTTTACTTTTTAATTTAATTCTGTTGTTTCCTTGCATCCTCAACCCACTGATGGTTAAAAAGAAAGACAAAAAAAAAATCTATGAATGTGTTGTTTATCTGGCTCATTTCCGTTTTTAGGATAAAGATAACAACCTCTTTATCTTTTCTATATCAGAATTAGAAGAAAATACACCACTTTTATATTATATCAATATCTTAAAATGAATTTTATAAATTTATATTTAACCACATAACTCTTTGCTCATGTAGTGGCTTTCTAACACTTTTTTTCCATCTAATTATAAATTTGGCAATAAACCCTCATTAATAATTTTATCAAATGTATTGTTGAAATTAAAAAAATAAATAACTGCATGATATAATTTGTCACACAATTGATTGAGTGTATAAAACTAAATATTGTCAGATCCATGTTGTTTTTTCCCTTTTACATAGTATTTATATTAAATACCATGCATATGTACAATACCCCATATACTAATTTATTAATCATTTCTTCACTGAAAACGATTTGACCATAAGGCCATAATGTGATTGACAGTCACTGCTAAAATTCAGATAATGATGTTTAAGGAAAGGAATATTCAGATTAGCAAGGCTTACTATGATTATGTTGATGATAGGTTTATACTTTGGGGAATAATAAGCAAGAATTTTGAGATAAAGTCCTAAAACAAATTCTCTTCCTAATGATGAATTGTAAGTAAAAATAAACAGTAATTTGTGTAATAAAACCAATATGTTTGTAATTGTTGATAATTCATTTATATACTGTTTACTTAAATTATCATTTTACTAAAAATAGATATTTACTAAAATGGTGGTTTAAAAATGTACCACCAACAGCTTTTTAATTTATTACTATGTGTATATCAGCAGAAGATTATTCATATTAATTGTAGATGCCCAGAATAGATAATATTAGGACAAGTCCATAAACTGGTAAAGAATTCTTCATGATATGTAGGCTCTATGGCACATAGGAATATAGTTATGTTCATGCATATATGTATGTATAGGTGTACGATATATAGAAATGTAGTCCAGCTTAAGAAAAAAAAACAATGGAATAGAAATAATGCTTCAGAGACTTGCTGAACTGCTGTTGTATTCTGAATTTCAAGTTGTAATGATCAAAAGAAATCACTCAAACATCTTGCTCCTATAGGACACAATGCTACAATGTAAAACCTCACTTTCTTTTCTAGCTCCAAGGAATAGGAGATCTATTACAAGGAGAACTGAGGCCAGAAGTTTTATTTCTATTATTCATTTGGGCCAGTTACGATGGTAAAATGATTTTTACTTGGTTACTACACAGAAGATATTCTTTTGAGTATACAAAATTTATGCTTAGTATCTGTTTTAGTTTAGTTGCCTTCTCTCATTCTCCTATCACCATCCTTTTGATGATGGGAAATTCCTGTCCATGTTACCTTAATGTATGTAACTTGTGGCTATTCATCATGGCCTCAGTGGTGACTCCTAGCCACAATTAGCTCTTGACAGCATTTGAATAAACATCTATGGCCTCTTGTTTCTATCCTTACATTTTATTCTGTTTGTTTTTTTTTTTCCTCTGGAGTTTTCATTCCCATTCTACCCTTTAAAGATAAACAGAGTAGTTTCTCTCACTTCTTAAGTCTCAAAGCATAGGCCAGTGCATACCAAGTAGTGAAAACCCAATAAATATTTGTTGAATGGAATAAAAAAAACTGGTTCTGGTGTGTGTTGATGAAGACACACAATCACGGAGTTGAAAACTCCCATCAATTTCTGCTTCTCATTTATACCCTAAAAATTTTAAAAAGCAGCTTTTCAATTACACCAACCACAAAACTAGCTAATTTTTCAGTGTTTGTAGTTTCCAGCCAGAGAATCAATAAATGTAACATGCCAAGAGGAATTATTCATATTTAAAATCTCAGAGAATGCCAATAAATTCCTCTCTCTCATTGGTCACAGCGAGATACTCCCTTTACCATTCATATTTTATAACAAAAAGACAAGTGGCATTCATGGTATGTCTCCTTAAGGATGGAACTCTGTCTTTTTCAACTAGTGGTTTTTTTTTTTTGTAAGAATTAAGCCTTAATGTCCTAAAGTATCAATCATATATAATGACTTACTAACTTCTCTCCTACATTTAGTGTGATAATAGTTAGGAATCAACTATAAAACAATTGGGAAACTAATCATTCGATTTCTTATCTTTCTTTTTTGCCATTCAGATAAGAAATTCCGGTTGAGAAGAACCAAGTGGAAGTGATAAATTGTCATGTCATATCAACACTTATGACACTTTATTCAGCCTACTAGGTGAGCTCTATAAAACATTCCAACATAGGCTATCAGTTTCAAAGTTTAATTGGCATTTTACTGCTGAACACCGTCAGCCATTATCATATAGAGCTACCTTTCTGTTTTCCTTTACCTTTTATAGTCCGTTTTCCCTTTCCTTTCTCAGTCAAGCACATTGTACTGAAAAGATCCTAAGTATTTAAACCCCCTGTAGACTTGCAGAAGCTCTGCAATTTATACTTGGCATAAAATTGCTCTCATGCATGAGAATCACACCAATATATATTTTCAAAAACTCTATGAAAATTTTATCACCACAAATATTATTACTTAATTCACTTTTACAAAATTTCCCTTTTCTATATGCCACTTTTTAACAAGTCTCTGGAGAAGACAAATGCTCAGTTTGGGTAGCTAGCACAATTGCCCTCTGAAACTGTGTGTCAAAAGGAATGAAAATTTTCACAGCATGCATTCTGTGATTATTTAAAAATTTGTAAATCAATGTAGTTCAAACTCCCTTGTTACTTGTGTCAGTAAGCATCCTGATATAAAAGGCTTAGAACTGTACTTATGGCTTTTCTGGGGAAAAAAGACAGAATTTATTTGGTAACTTACAAAGGAATATATCCAAATATATGTGTGTTCCATGAAACACATACACATATTCACATTCTTATTTTCTCAGAATTATTCAGCTTTCAGTAATTACACTATAATTAATAATTAATCACAGGACAGAACTTTTGTCTCTTCTTTCATGAATGTACATGGCTAAAGAATAAATCAAAGGACGGTTCTTTTAAGTTTTAATAGACATAAAGTATTTTAATTAACACAAATGCATGAGAACAAAGATCCTTAACCCAGTATAAAAACAAAACAAAACAAAAATGTGTAAATCAACAAGGCATGCAACATAATTCTTTAGAGAACTTTCATCTAATTAGCAAAGGGATTGGTCGTCATCTATGAATTAGACAATTTCAAAAATTTTGTAGCTTGCTTTGTTTTGTTTAAGCCCCAGTATGTTTTGATCATGCAAAGTGGGTGGCTTAGGAGTGAGTCATCTTCTGGATGTTCTCTGGCCCAGACTGCTTTCACAAAAGCTAATTTTCTTATTTATCATCCATTCCCAAATACTTGTTCCTTTGAAATACCCTTTTCCACTTTACTCACAATGCTAGCAGATTTAGAACCTTAATTTCATAGTTCAACTGCCTAACTACATAAAAAGAGGGAACCCAGAGAAAACTGCACTCTTTCTTATTCTTTTGATGCTGAAAAAATGGTCATGTCATTCCAACTTAGAATACAAAAGACAGAAACCTAAACAAACAAGAAAGTAGGTTGGACCTATGCCCTCTAGTGCACTTCTCTGGTTTTCCAATGACAAACATTAAGTTACCTTGAGGTTTTCGTGATAGCTGTAAAACCAAATATGTGTGTGTGTGTGTGTGTGTGTGTATATATATATATATATATATATATATATATATATATATATCCTGTAAGTTTAATTCCAACAGAGTCACAAAGACAATTCTAAACAGAGGGCTGAAATGAACAAAATGTTCATGTAATGAAGACCTTCTCTAATGTGTTGGAAAGATATCTGGTGTTAGAGATATTACATAATCAGCATTCACATCAGTTACTTTTGTGTATAGCAGTGAGTTACTGTCTTAATTTTGTTTTCCATGACTTAGAAGTTTAATAGTAACAATGATTTGGCAAAATTTTTGTGTTGCTTTGTTAATTTGATTAAGCATTGTATGCCAATAAACAACTGTATAATATGCTGTGCAATAATATACAATGTTATATTAGTTAAGAAGTATAAAATCAAATCCCACATTATTTTAAACATGTCATTAAAGAAAATATTTTAAAATGTAAAATGTAAGCATTTTCAAATAGAATTTTATTTTTTCTTGCTTTGTTCAAAATATTAAGTAATATGCAGAGCACATTTTTGGAGACACATTGTTCACTTCAGAAAATATGTGATCCTTTTTATTCTCATAATGCTATTTTTCATTTTATTCTCACATTTTTACTGTGATTTAAAAATAAAGGTTACCTAATGTATAATAAAACTGTGTTCTGTTGGCATCAATGTGATTATTCTATATTATGAAATGCCTGCTCCAACCAGATATCATGAAAAGAACATCTTGTCCTTTGTACCTTATCCCTAGATGCTTGTTGTTTAAGTGTGTATATTAAATATCCATTAACTATTTTAGCAGTAGATATAAAGATAATAAAGTAGCATTTCAATACTTACTTTCATTCAAATCCTTTCTAATGAGATTAAATAATGAGTAATTTAATATTTACTATTCGAATAGTTGAGACATTTTTCATTAAAATGGTTTTGTCTTACAATTGTGAAAGCCAGGAAATAGAAAAGTAGAATGACAAAAAGAATCCCATTCTTTAAGTCAGTCATTTCCTTGGTTATAATGGTTGTACTTCAATCACAGAATGAAGTGAATGCTCTATTCCACAGGATTTTCATATTCATGTAAAACTGACAGTTCTTTCCAGAGGCAAATGTGCTATATATACACTATTTGCTACATATCCCATTGAATCTTTGAACCAAAATATTGTCAAGCTCCTGAGTGCTTTTTTAACAGTTAAAATATTAAATGTATTAAGTGTTTCAACATTGTGACAAAAGTACAATTTCTTTTCTCTGGATTTCGATTTCTGTTTTCACCCGTAGAAAACACTTCATCAAGCTTGAGATTCCCAAATGGGAGGTAATCTCTGGATATTATTGACAATAAGGAGAAAAATCCTCTTCTATTGAGCTGCCTTGTTGAAAGATTGGGTATCTATCTCTACCGCCATTCCTATCCCAGGTGTGATCGGTAGCAGTGGGTATTCAATATACTAGATGTGGCAGCATACTGAAATGGTCCCTACTGGCTATGAGGATGCTGGCATGCTTTAAGACTGATGCATGATTTTCATAATTTTTTTCTTTAGTATTCTCTCTTCAGATTTTTTAATTGGTGTGTTGATTCATTACCTTCAGTTAAGTTTTATTTTCTATTTATGTGATAACATGGCTATTTTATATGAATATAGAAATAAAATGAAATATACTGTTAGATAAATAATAATTTTAAAAACCCCTTAATTCTCAAAATGATTTCTTGGATCATCTTTTTTTAATAACTACTAGAGTGGAGTTGCTGATTTATTTTATTGTGTATTTCATTTAAGTCCACACTCACATATCCCTATCTGCTACAAACCTTTCCAGCTCTTTTGTATGTATTGTCTCATTTGATCTTCACGGCAGCCTGTAAAGGAGGTGTCCTATTAGAAATTCTATATTGTAGATGAGAAAGGTAGTAAGTATGGGCTGAATTGCACGCTCCAAAAATTTATATGTAGAAGCCCTAAAGCCTCATGTGGTATGATCTGGAGACGGGATCTTTGCAAGATAATTAGGTTTAGATAAAATGATGAATTTGGTTCCTCACAATGGATTTAGGATCAGAGTCTCTGCCACCCAAGGAGATTGCAAGAAGGATTTTACCTTTGTTCTCACCAAAACCTGTGAATACTGATACCTGATCTCAGATATCCAATTTATAAAACTATGAGAAAGCAAATCTTTGTTCATTAGGCCACTCAGTTTATAGTATTTTTAATGGCAGCTTATGTTAATAGCAGTGCTGAACAACAACAACAAAATGACTTGCACAGAGTTACACAGCCAACAAGCAATGAAGCCGGATTGAGTGCAGTCAGGTTGGGTCCAAAGTATTTTCAATTAATCACTTTGATGTCAAGTTCAAAGTAATATCAGAAAACAAACTGGGAAGTTTTTTAAAAATTCCATAAAATCAAATATATATTACATGGGAATTAAACTGATCCTATGAAAAATCCTAGCACATATCTTAGTTCTTGTTGTGCTTTTCTTTGCTACAACAATTTTTCTTTCAATTGAATGTTGGTTCAATGTATTACACCCCACCTCCACCCCATTTTCCTTAGAAGTAAAGCATTTCAGTAAGCTATACTACGCTAATGTTACACCAGAACTTATATATATGTATATATATATACATATATATAATTTTTTAGTATGCTTTGAGATACGTGTTCACCAAGTGGCCTATGCTGACTTCTAGCTTGTGATCCTCCGCCTTCAAACTAGCTAGGATTATAGGTGTGTGCCACTGCTCCAAGCTAAGCAATTTTAAATATTTGCTGATTTAGTTCCAAACCTAATTCTATCTTAACATTTGTATTAACTTTATGTACTATTCTATTTCTGATCCTAACATTAACCCATCCAGGCTCAATTTCTTTCTGATAATCTTTATTCTTTTGGTGTCTCCTCTCAAATTTTCATGTAGGAACTTGAGCTTGTTCTCTATATCACCAATTTGTGCTTTTACATAATTCATTGTTTCTTATAAGTTTTAAGCATTTTGGATATTTTTGCTGTAGTTTTCAGTTTTATTAAATCACTATATTATTTCATATATTTATAAAGTTCTTTTCATTGTGCCATAGATTTAATACTTCTTTTATTTTACTTATAGCACAGGTAAGAAACTCTTTGAATTTTGTTTCTGACAATATATCCTTTTCCAATAGTACTATTTTTTCAAGGGCCTAATTGTCTAACTTTGGTGTCATAGCATTTCAAAACGTACAGTTTTATTTTTATTTTCCCATTATTTTACTTTGATGAAATTTTTACCTGGACTTCATTTTTTACACAAAGGCAAAGCAAGTATCTTCTTAATTCCTGCCACTCCATTTACATTTCATTATTGTTCTATAAAATCTTAAGCCATCAGCTGATTATCAGTTAAAAAGAGATTACAGTTGTAAAAAAGTGCTTAAAAAGAACTTGAACTACCATAATTCAGTACATAAAGCAAAACTTTTTTTTTTCAATGATTGACTCTCCACCCTTAATTTGAGCCATATTGAACAACTTGCCATTTTCATGAAGAGTCAGGCTCTTTAGCAAATCAGTCTCTGTGCACTTACTTTTCCTCTCACTAAAAGTACACTGCCATCTTTCAGCAATCAGTTAACTCCCACTCAACATTTAAAGGCAATTTTAAGCGTTAACTTTTGCTAGAATTGTTCTGTAATGTCTATGTCTGAATCAGATGATTCAAATCTCAAAAAATTCCATGGCAACTTTGTGTGCTTCTGTCATGTACTGTGCCATAAAGCACTTACCACTATATATCTCCAAATAGAACATATTTGATTTGCTAAATCTTATGAGCTTCTGATTAATATTATAACAGTTCCATAAATGTATTCAAATGAAAACACATGAACAATTTCACATTGAATTTCAGCAGTCTTATACATTCTCTAATATACACCTGTATACCACCTAACATTCCCAGTACTTACACAAATATTCCAGGTGTCATGCTTGTTGCTACAGTGCACCATGCAGCAATGCCCTGGGAGAACATGCTTTATTTAGCCATGAAATGAAACTAAAGAAATTTCATCCAGACTAGGGTGGCTTCCAGACATGCAGCTCTGGAGGGCCTCAGACAGAGAAATACCCTCTTGGATATCAGAAACAGACAACATCTTTGTGTCTTTTTCTTTTTACAGACATCCAGGTCCACTGACACTTAAATATAACTTGGTATCTGTGAGTTTGCTTTCTTACAGGGAGGAGAAGAAGAGTCAAACAGCAGGAATCAGACCTTGATACCTCTCTAAGTCTTCTGTTGTCTAGTGCTCTGAAAATGAGGATCCTTATGATGGTGCATAGATACTGCAACAGTCTTTCTATTAGAATCTTTCTATTAGAATCTCTTCCAAAGGATTCTATGGTTTCAATATCAGGTCATAAAAGACAATGATTTATATTTTGAATAGGGAGTTTTCAAATGAGTTTCATAGCACTAGGTTACTGGCCTAGTTGGGCAGAATTAAATAGCCTTTGTCATTTGGTTGTCCTTAACAAAAATATCAATGTTTCATATTGCTTTTTATCCACATTACAGTATCTGTGAGTGATATTAAGTATTTTCATTTAATAAAGAAAAACTGAATGAATAATAATATTAATGTTTATTATCTAAATTGTGAATTATTATGTTATAATTTATTTATAGATAAGTTTTTTATAGATATATTTATGGTTATGTAGATTCAGTACCTAGAAAATTGAAATTAGGTCTATGAGAAGCCAGAGGAAACATAAAACAGCTATAATTTCAAATTGAATAGTACCAGAGAAGTAGTACTCTTAATGTCATTAGCATTGGTACTGTATAGCACTAGGATATTTATTTAACTTAGGTAGTACCTGGACAATTTCCATTCAAAGAGTCATGGTGTCATCCATACACACATACACACAGACACACACACAGACACACAACACACACACACACACTATATATATATATATATATATATATATATATATATATATATATATATATATATAACTGGAAAATTTTTATTGGCTTCAAAAGTGCATGTTTCTAATTTTAATTTGTGCCAATGGAGACTGAGGACATAACTATGAATACTTAAAAAATTGCTAATCAGATGGCCATCATGACTGCATGATGCTGAGTTCAAAGTCAGCCTCAGGAACTGCAAGGCATAAAGCAACTCAGTGAGACCTTGTCTCTAAAGAAAGTATAAAAATAAAGCTGGGGATGTGGCTCCATGGTTGAGTGCACGTGAGCTCAATCGCTGGTATCCAAAAAACAAAACGCCAAAAAACAAAACCCCTGCAGTACGGTACTCAAGTCTACAAAGTTGCTTTATTGTATAGAAAAATATGAATAAATAATAATTTAGATTTCAGTACAAAATATAGCTATTTTACTTAAAATAACAGTAGCTTATACTTAACAGCTTTTGTTGTTCCATGAATCATTCAATATGCTCAAACTCCCTTCATACTTATGACAACCCAGGACATAGACTAAGGTTGTTAGTTTCCTCATTTTATAGATGATAAAATCAATTACAGAGAGAAAAAGAAGAGGAGGAGGAGAAGACAAAATAATTTATTTGTGTGTAGTTATACTGTTTAAGATGCAAAACTTGAAGTTAAATCCCAAATCTTCAACTTAGTATTCTTAGATATTATCTGTTAGTAGCTTACTTTGTTTTTAGTAATACACAGAGGATTTATAAATATACCTTATATTTATTAGCCTATGAGATAGGCACTATTTTAAGTCTATTTTATATGTAATTAAAGGTCAAATAAATTAACTCCTGTGTTTAGAGTAATTCAAATAAATAATAGAGCAAACAAGTTTAAATATGAAGCCCTGCCCTGTGAATGTTAAATCCTTACATTGGAGAAGTAGTAGTGCTGATGTTTTACATCATCTAATTATCAAATGATTTTTTAAATACTCACAGGTATATCCTTATTATTTCATGCCAAATTAATATTAAAACTTTGTAAATGTTAAAGATGTATTTGTTAGACAGATAAGTGTTTTTTTCCAGATATGTTCTTTCACATTTTCTGTATAATTCTATTAATTTAATGATAGTAGCTCTTATCAAAATGATTTGTTAAAATGCAAGGTACTATTACTTCAAATTTCACAGTAGAAATGGTACACTTTGCTTAGGCATATGAATTACTAAGAATCACATTTCTCCATGTATTGCATGTAATTCTAATGCAGGTCTTTACTGGAAGAGTTCAAGAGTGTGAAACCATGGAAAGGCCCCTTGTGTGGAACTAGAATAGTTTTAAACACCATTTCAGAGATTGCCTGGAAATGAAACTTGTTGCATCAGTGCTAAGGTACCTTAAGCAAGGTTTTATTTTTTCTCTTAGAACATAGAACTTGGTGCCTCAAGAAAAGTTGCTAATTATTTACTTGGATTTTTGCTCTGATTTTTAAAAAAGTCTTATTTCAAAAATGTTTTATCCAATGTCATACCTGTTTGAGAAGTCTAAACAAATGTTGCATGAATATTTGAAATGAATGTTTTATATGTATCATCATAAGAAAAAATAATCTGAATAATAAAATTTAGGGCAATCATTTAAAAAGTTGCAGTGCAAATAGTTATACTGAAGCAAAGGAGAAATGCTGCACACTGCATGGAAAGATGTCTGAACATTTTCACATATCAGTTCATATATTTAATATTGACCTTCACATGTCAAAATAATAATTTTTATTATGTGCTTCAAAGGATTTGTTAGAATAAAAACATATGGCATGCTTAGAAGGCATTTTTACATAACAAGACTAATCAATGTGAAGTTTTTTGTTTACTTATTTATTTTTATTTTTTGTATGCTCAAAGTCATGCTTTCTTTCAGGAAGGTAGCTGATTAGCATTTCTGTAACTTTGATTAACTGCATGGGAAAATGCTGTTCTCTCACAGAGTAGGGAAATATGATTGAACTGAATCAATGTACATCTGAATCAATGTACATTTACTCCTACATGTGAAGAAAAATTAAAATGGTCATGCAATCACTGAGATCTAGCAGTGTAATTTTTCTGCATGAAGAACAACCATACACCAAGTTTACAAACAGTGCCTCCCAACAACACATTTTTCAATAAATGTTAATTGTTGTTGCAATATGTCAGGCATTATGTCAATAATCAGTAGATGGCAATCTTAGCATTATCCTTATACCATTGAACTAATTGTCATAACAAATCTACAAGATCCTTAAGTCAATTTTATAGCCAAGGAGAGTGAGGACAAAAAAAGTCAAGGAAATTGCACATAACACTTCAAAACATAGGCATAAAACAACTAACATTTGTCTCACAATTTTGTAGTTCATGAGTATCAGTAGGAATCATATGATATTTCTTATGCAGCAAGTCTCACAAATTTTGGCCCCCAGGATAATTGATGTGATTGTTAATTGCTGTCTTGGTGAGGTTCAAGAAGACCACACACACAGGGTACCCAGTGAGAACAGCTATAAGACAGGCCCAAATGAGGCATCCCTCTTTCCATGTATTTTATATTCTTTCCTCTTGGTATCTCCATAAGGTACTTGAGGCTTCTAACATGGTTATTTGGAACTCTAAGACAGTGAGAGAGAATTTACCAATGACCTGCATAATCTGGCATAAAGTCATTCCACTGCTCTCATTTAGACAAAAGAGACTCACTTTGAAAGGATTAAAATTCACAATTTCCCACTTTATAATATGTGGAAAAGAAATACACCTATAATTGGGAAAATTTGAAGCCACATTTAATCGATTACAGAATTTAAGCCATTTTGGTCAGAATATCATTTTCCCTAAATTGCTCTGTATTAATATGGTTTTCTAGAAAAATAGAACAATAAAGTAGATAGAAGAAGTATTACAGAAATGAGTTCATGTAAATATGGAAGCCAATACATTCTGAAGGTATGATTCAGTCTGAGATCTAAGGCCTGAAAACTGGGAATCTGAAGGTCTAAAACCCTGTCTATAAGTCCCAGAATTGAAAATCCTAAGAAATGGTAGCTTGAATGTCCAAGGGCAGGAGAAAATTAATGTCCCCATTCAAGAAGAAATAGAGAGTTTTCCCTTTCTTTACCTTTTCCTATCAGGCCCTCAATGGATTGAGAGATACCCATTTATATTATGAGAACAGATCTTCTTGTTTGTATTTATTGATTTAAATACTAATCTCTCTCAGAAACACTCTTTCAGAAAAATTCAGAAATAATTTGACCATTTATATAGTTATCTTTAACCTGATCAAGTAGACACATAATATTTACTATCACATTTTTCATATTTTATGTTCCTTTACAAATATTATTATTGGGATTGAACCCAGGGAATGTTCTATCTGTGAGCTACACCTCCACACCATTTAGTAATTTAGTGTACACACACACAAACACACACACACACACACACACACACACACACACATATATATATATATATATATATATTTTTTTTTTTTTTTTTTTTTTTAAGAAAGGATCTCTCTAAGTTTCCCAGGGCAGACCTTGAACTCCTGATCCTCCCATCTTAGACTCCTGAGTCACTGGAGAACAAGCAGGTACCAGTGCACCCAGATTTCCACTTTTTAGTGAAAATCTTTGATTACTTTATTTGAGGGATTCTATTAGATCATTCATTAGAGTAAAATCTTAGAATTTTTTGCCACTTTAAAATCATACCCATTCACTGATTAAACCAACTCTCTTTGAAAGCATGATTTGAGTGCTTACGTATATTTGGCCAAATTGCAATTGACCTTAAAATTGATTAGTCAGAAAAAAATATTTCTAGGCCAAGTGTTTTATAGTTTTATACCTTTATTCATAAGCATTCATTTGAAGGTCACAAATTCAGAAGATGTTTTTTTCCCCCATGGTATTTTAAGTTAGTATATTAAAAATCCAACCATTTTTACCTTAAACACTAAATGTATTAAGAATACCCATATAATTCTCAAAATGTTCTGTATGTTTTACTACCTAACCTTCTAGTTTCTATTTTAAGTTTGGGGAAAAAAAAACTATAAATAATTTATGAATGAATTTCTATTAAATTAGATTAAGTAAGCCAAATCAACATTATGTTTTTCATCAATCTTTATCCCACATTTTCCTAAAAATAAATAAATAAATAAATAAATAAATAATTTAAAAAAATCCAGAGTGTTGGTTCCAAAAGTTACCTATGTGAGTCCCTGAAAGTTAAACTACTAAAATTTATTCACTGTTCTAATCTTTAACTTTGATACAACCTTGAGTTTCCAGAAGACAAACCTTCAAGATTTTCTCCTTTCTTATTTTCTTGTATCTTTTCTCTGCTAATATACATATGTGTTGCATTCATAATTATATGTGGCATTGCCTATGGCCCTGGCCAGCAATAGGCTCACAGTGCAAGGTGACTTTGACATGTGGGTTGGCAAGTAGTAATGGAACCTGAGAAACTTCAGTAGGGCATTCCCTAGACACACAATGCCTGTACAACTCCTTCAGAAATAGGTATGAACACTGCTTTCACAGTTGCTTGAATGTCCTTTGGTACTTTGTTTATGAAGTCTGATATTTTCTCCAAGCTTATTTGTTCTTGGGTACATGTCTTAGTGAGAAAGACTTGTACACACCAAGATCCTTAGAACATGAACATGTTTCATTCTTTTCCTGAAGTAAATAAGCCTGTTCCTGTTCACAAGTAACACTATTACTCCACCTATGATTTCTTCCTTCCTATAACAAGTAGACTATCAACATGGCAGTTGGATTGCTTTGTGGCTGTGAGTCGGTATTTTGCCTTGACTATGCACAATTTTCTTTTTGTAAAATGGAGATGATAATGATAATATCCAACTCATAGGTCTGGTATAAGAATCAAATAAACAATGTACACAAAGCTCTTAGCACAATACACACACACACACACACACTGCATAGTGAATGTTATGAATCTTGGTGATTTCCCTCTTATTAATATGCTACACTAATAAGTATTTGAATACATTCAACCATTGTGACATCTTTCATAAATTATAATGCTTTTATTCTCATTGTTAGAGAATTTCAACTAATTATCATAAAAAAAAAAAAAACACCTATCCTTCCTGACAAGCTTCTAATTGAATGTTCACTCTTCACTCAACTGTTTTCTGAATCAAGGACCTGGCATGTTTCTCACTTACATTGTAAATGAAAATAATGTTTCTTTTCCTTCAAGAATACTTATATTAATTTCCTACTCTGCTGCAACACATTTTCACAAACTTCGTCACTTAAAGCAACACAGGCTTATTCCTTTATACTTCCAGAGGCCAGAAATCTAAGTTCATGGTGGTGACGTCAAGAGGGAATCTTTCCTCCTCTTTTTCAGGTCTACAGGCTGCTCACATTTCTTGACTCTTGGCCCCCCTTTGGCATCACACTTTCTTCTGGCATCTGTGGACTTACTTCCTACATCAAAGTGACCCTTCTACTTACCTCTTAGAAAGATTCTTATGGTTATGTTAGACTTCCTGTTTAATAGAGGATTATCTTCCTATCTCTTTATCCTTAATTTAATCACAACTGCAAGTCATTTTTAACGCATAAGGTAACATATCCTACATAGACTCATGGACATGTTTAGTGTATTCATTATTAAGCCTATCATAGTATATTTTCAAAATCCTCAGCATGTTTTTGGAGGCCTTTCGTTCTCTGGTCTCAAATTGCCTATTATTATTCTCCTATACTGGTATTCTAATTTTATCTTATGACTTTTATATCATATGACTACACTGTTAATTCACCATTAACTTTAAAGCTGTTTGAGTTTCCTCTGGATTTTCTCCATAAAATCATTCTCTTGTATTTTGCTCTTGGCAAAATTCCACTCATTTGGGGACTTTCTTACTTTTCATTGTTCTTCTCACATTAAGTACAGAACCTGACAAAACTTATGGTTTTTATGAGATTAATGAATCCACTTGCCACAGCCTGCCTGAAAACACAGACAGGGCAATGACAGCTGTGAGGGCCACAGTTTATTGATTTGTTACTCTTTATATCAGTTGGGGGTCTTACTTACAAAAAAGCAGAATCCCCTACAGCTGATTTGTGGAGAAAGTGAGTATAATAAAGGATGTGAGAGAGCTCATAGAATCTCCCAAAAGACAGAGAAATAGGCTTGGGGGTCATGCAGCCAAGAATAATAACCAAATCATACTGTTAGACTGCTCCTGTGGGGCCCAGTGGGATGCAACTTACACACAGACACCTAAAATCACACACCACAAATGTTACCACCAGGACCTTAGCCACTGTTGTCTCTAAAAACAGGCTCCTCTTGTCCCCTTTGCCGGAAAGATTTCCAGGGGTTTGGAGGATCTAATTCTCTCCAAGTGAACATCTTACACACAAAGCCAAGGGTACATGCTGGCATTTCACCTGTGTGTAAGGTTGGAATAACTATTTCTGACCACTATTTTATATGAGCAAGTTCCACGTCTGAGAAACGCTTTCAACAGAAATATATTTAAAATTGTAAAGAAGCTAAATAGTTTGTTAATTTCAACTATGCCTTTTAGTAATGAAGAATCAGATAAGCCCTTCTCATAAATTTGACTTAACGAAAGAAAATCAAAACAAGAGCTTATAGAATAATGACTTTTGTTTGTTTGTTTGGAGAAACAGCAAACATTCAAAAAATGTTTATACTCTTTGTATTGTTAGAACGAAATATTCATGTTTAGGTAATGGTCCAGTCAACTGGGTAATGCTCTGAGACATGCACTTAGCAGAAGTATTAAATAGTAACTCATTGCATTAAACCATGATAAAAGTTGTCTAGTGTAGTGATGGATAGTTAATTAGATTAGTAATAGAGCTGGCTTCCATTCTCCCTTAGGTTACCAATCAAAATTCATCACTATGTTTTAGACACGAAATGCCTTTTTCTGATAAGCTTAATCATTAAGTCTTTTCTGAACAGAAATAAAATTCTTTTTAAAGGGCTAAAATTCAGAGGAAAGAAAGGATTAAAAACATTGACACTAGAGAAAAGAAGCCAATACTATAATGCTTATGGGCCTCATACTATATGAGAAAACAGGGGAAATATAAATTATATTGCTTCCTGTTTTTTAATTAATGTTTTTATTTATATATGACAGCGGAATACATTTCAATTCTTATTACACATATTCAGCACAATTTTTCAAATCTCTGTTTGTATACATAGCATATTCACACCAATTCGTGTCTTCATACATGTACTTTGGATAATACTGTCCATCACATTCCACCATCATTTCTAACCCCACACCCCCTCCCTTCCACTCTCAACCCTCTGCCTTATCTAGAGTTTGTCTATTCCTCCCATGCTACCTCTCCCTACCCCACTATGAATCAGCCTCCTTATATCAGAGAAAACATTTGGCATTTGGTTTTTGGGGATTGGCTAACTTCACTTAGCATTATCTTCTCTAACTCCATCCATTTACCCGCAAATGCCATGATTTTATTCGCCTGTATTGCTGATTAATATTCCACTGTGTATATATGCCACATTTTTTTATCCATTCATCTACTGAAGGACATCTAGGTTGGCTCTACAGTTTAGCTATTGTGAATTGTGCTGCTATAAACATTGATGTGGCTGTGTCCTGTAGTATGCTGATTTTAAGGCCTTTGGTTATAGACTGGTAGTCTGCTGGTCAGAAGAGACAGTTCTGTGCTGGAGATTGGGCTCTGTCAGGTACCTGCCAGTGGAGGGTTGGACTCTGGCCTATTGTGAGCCTGGGACTCATACAGGTCTGTATGAGTGGATCTGGGCCAATGGGCTTGGGCCCCTGCATAGTCTGTGATCGAAGTGCAGTCCTGTGCTAGAGACTAGGCTCCGGTGGGTGTCTGCCCTGCTGGTGGAGGGGTGGACCTAGGTCTACTGTGAGCCTGGGTCCCTCAGGCTGGTGTGGGTGGATCTGGGCCACCAGGTTTGTCCCTGATTCATGTTGTTGAGGGAAAATTTAAGGATTAGACTATTTCTCTTAGGTAACTGTTAAATTTAATATTCTGTGAATAACTGGAAAGGTACATTTATATGCATATATTTTATAGACTAAAAATTGAAACACCTAACCAATTGAGAATAGAATGTGAATGTTTACATGAAATGTAGTTCTTCATTTCCTGCACTCACTAAACACTTTTTTTTTGGTGTTTTCAGAAAATCTACTTTAAAATACACAAAAAAAATACACAAAAAGGGTTGGTCCTTTGTCCCAATTCCTCGGATCTTGTGCAAGGAACTAACTTTTCTACTAATCAGCACATCTTGGTTTCCATATGGCACAAGATATTGATGAAATCAAATAATGCAGAAGGAAGTAATTTATTAACTAAAATATTATATTACTATAAGAATTCTCCTTGTGTACCTTGCTTTTCCAGCTCAGTTATTACAGAGCTCCACTGATAAACAAACATTTAACAATTTCTTTAAAATAAGGTAAAATAGATGAGATTAGCTTGTTATAAATAGCTTTCAAATACCAATGCTGACAGAGACATGGGGAAAGTTATCAGTGGAATCATATGGGCTACATTTATAATAAAATGATATAGCAAGACACATAAGTAGAAAGAAAAAATAAGACAATGTAACTTACTGCCCACCATTGCGCACGCGCACGCGCGCACACACACACACACACACGCACACACAAATGTAATTACATGCCTTATGTATTCATATATCTGCACATTTAGAAAGGGAGTTGTACATAAATGTATATATACACTAATGATGTCAAAATAATTGTTCAAAAATATAAAAATGTTTGATCATATTATGGTCTGTATATATATGTATATGTATATATATGTATATATATAAATGTATATATGTGATAAATTTTATTTGCAATTTAAAATTATTTAGAACTTTATTAGTTTATTTGGAGTATGAATGTGCGCAAGGGAAGCTGATCAAAAGGGCTTTTTAAATCAAAGAACGATGCAGAAAATGCATCAATGAAATACTGATTAAAAGGAAATGTATACAACCCTTCAATTTAAAACATTATATTATATGCCTTTAACATATTAAGAACAAGGAATGAGTATAGATGTGCTGCATATGTGAAGGAGACATACTGGAAAGTGCCACAGAGATAAAACAGAGTGGTAAAATGATCTGAGGTGCACTTTAAATGTGTACACTTCACAACTGAGCTACAAACAAAAATGCATGTGAATAAGAAGAAGGTTTATGACAAAGAGCAGTCCAAGCATCCTGTCAAGAATTACAAGACTCAATTTACTTTGTTCTAATTTAGAGGCAGTGAGGTATCTGGTTATTTGATGAATGGGTATATTATTTCTGTGATAGTTCTAAAATAGACCAAAACAGAAATTAACTGGAAGTAACTTGTAGCTTAAAAGTGGTACATGGACCATACTCCACATCTGAAAGTGGTAAGTGAACCAGGTTCCACACTCTACATATTGAGGTTCCCACAAGGACTGGGTTCCATGGGTTGTTATCAAAATGTTTGGTTCCAGCATTAGCTTGAGCTATTGAAAATTTTTTCAATATAACTAAGACTTGTTTTAATTTTGTTTCTAGATTAGTAGCTCAATGTTTATAAACATAGCTTAATTTTTTCAGTATACAGGGTTGAGTGTAAGGGATTAAATTATGTTTAAGGTTAAGTTAGTTTTGTGTTTAGTTTGGTGCCACTTTTTAAAAATTTTCTAAAATTTGTATTAAGTTGAAAGCTCCTTAAGATCTATAAATTTTCCTAGAGGAACAAAATGAGGAACAATTATAAAATATGAGATATTGGCCTTGTGTTTCTTCTGAGTACTGTTTGACATGCAAATGATATTGCAATCAGGAAATCTATAATTTTGACCTTCATGAACCTAAACAGTAAGGTCAATTTATTGAGTGTAATAACTCTGACTTTGTTATCATAGACACCCATGTTCAAGTTCTAAGTGCACTATTTACTATTTATATTATCTTGTCTGACACACCTAATTTCTCCAAAGCAATTATCGTATTAAATATTATTACCTCAGATGAATGTCCTATGCCTTAATGAAAATAATGTAAATGAAACATTTAAAAATGTGTTACTAACTAATATATGGCAAAACTTATTATCATTTGATGTGTTTATATAATTATTTCAAACTTTAAGGCCCATAAAGTTAATTTAATTTTAGGCATAAAGGTAAAAAGTCTTAGAATTAAGGCAGTGAGCAAAATGAAGGAAAGAAGGATTAGGGAGAATTTTGAGCCAAACTCCATGTGTAATTTACATGCCTTAGGACTTGAAAAAAGTCATTGAAATGTACTTCAGGTTTATCTTTACAAATGAGGTAATTGGAGTGGTTTTTTTTTATTTCTTAGCTTTAACTCAAGAATCAAGTTACACAATGTGTTGCACAACTTTTAAAATTATAAGTCACTATACAAATTTGAGCTTATTATGATTAGGGTTCAAATGTATCTATGTTGATACTTTCAAATGCCAGATTTAATAGGTCTTTAGGAAGTTCATTCATTTGACTGTTACACAGTTTAGAAAAGCTGGAGTAGGTGCAACATCATGAAAAATGTCCAAAAGCAAGGGCAACGTAGGAAATAAAGACAGAATTTTGAAAACAGAAAGAGGTTATCTGGTAAAATTTAAAACCCATTGTGGCCTTGGGGAAGAAATATCAAATGAGATGGTCTGCAAGAATGTCTTGTCACTTCCATTTATTTATTTCAGAAAAGTATTTGCTTTTAATCATTGTGATATTTTCATAGGGGTTGACCACTTCATGGTATATTATTTTAAGGTACTTCCTCATAATCTGTAATACCATCCTGTTTTTAGACAAATGTTTGGAATTATTTATTCCATGTTCATGTGCCAAATGTCTGTGCTTAGCCACAGTCAGACAAAAAGAAATAGGAAGAATTAGTTGCAGCATTCTGCAGTTATCCATTGATACCCATTCATAAGTGCATTAACACTAAATTAATCATTGAAATAATTTTACAGCCATAGATGAGCTTTCTGTTCTTGGATTGATGAACCAAATTTTATGTAACAAAATACTGTTTTAAATTGGCAGCAGAGTAGTTATGTCTTCCAAAAGGGCACAGATACAAACTGGGTGTCCTGGGAGACATCCATATTTAATTTACCATGTTACACTGAAAGACCTAGGTAAAAATGCAAAGCAATCAGAAGAGTCTGGACAAGGACTGTCTGCCCAGTTCTCTATTAGGATTTGTATGATCAAAATGCAAACAAGCAGGGGCTGGGGCTGTAGCTCAGTGGTAGAATGCTTGCCTCACACTGTAAGGCACTGGGTTTGATCCTCAGCACCACATAAAAATAAATAGATACTGTGTCCATCTACAACTGAAAAATATATTAAAAAATGCAAATAAGCAAAAGGAACACTCGCTTTTTTAAGAATGTTATTTTCTGCAAATTCAAAAGAATTGCCATCAGTTGCATTATTTTCTTCAGCATTTTGAAAAGCAATACCTTCACAAGTAAAACTGAAGGGTTACTCGTAGTTTCTACTGTTACCACCAACGACCTCTTCTACACATAGCCTCTATCTACCCACACCAACCCATTTATGAGTTACAGTTGGAGCTGTGGCTATTGAATGAAGAATTACCGGAATCATTTCCATGCCTTGGCAGTAGAGAATTACATAAACAAAGCTGGACCAGTAATATGCAATATATCAAATGTCTGATCTAATGCTTCACCCAAAAGTTGACCAATTACCCTACACTAGACCTGTAAGCGCACCTTCTTCTAATACTTGGAAACTAGAATGAAGTGTCATTTGTCTCTCTGGAGGTGTGTTGTAAGGTTTCGAGCCTAACACTTGCTGCTGGGAAGATAAAATGCTTTGAGGAAGAGACCTGAAGGAAATGTGCACTTGGTCACAAATTCATGACTTTGATACCACTCCTGTTTGTGTGAGTCATATTAACTTTCTGTGTGTTCTACTTTTGTTAGCTTTAGTACATGAATATAAATAATACATAAAGTAAACAATGTTTGTCTCCTTGAATGCTTACTTCATTAACTTCTCTTGAATACGTGGAAATAAGCAAGAAAAAACAGTAATATTTGTTAGAAATTTTGGATAGCTGCAATCTTCACTAATAAATATTAGCAAAACTATTACATAAACATTGTTTAATTTAATCGACTAAACTAAGAAGTAAAATTTATTTTTAACTAAAAGCAATAAATCTCAAAGATTAAATTTATTTTAGCAAAGAAATTATTTTAGTAAATATGGGAATTAGAATATAACCAAAAGTGTGGGACTCAAAGTGGTTTGAAAGATTAATGAATCTGAAATATGAGAAATACGATGTTAATATGACAATATAGCTTGTCTATGGATATTAGATAACTAGAAAAATACATTAAGTACTACCAAGGATGGACTTCTTCCTGCTTACCTGCCAAGATAGAGATGGTGGGTGCTTCCAAAACCCAGTTCTCCTCCCCTGGATTACTGGCTTTCAGAAAGGGGCATGTGACTACTTTTGAGTAATGGGAATTTGCTGTAGAAAGTAGTGGAAAGAAGTTAAACATACTGGGCTGTTGCTTAACGAAATTTAATTAAATGTGCAAGAAGCTAATATTTTTAGGTTATTTTTCACATTTATCCTGATTAATATATTGATTCTCAAATAGAAAAATAATTTTATTGAAAAGACATTGACTTGTAAGGTACAAATCCAATCTCTACACGTGCTCTTTGGACATTTTTTTAAAAAATTAAAAATAAAAAATAATTATGAAATTATAAACTATGAAGCAAAATTTCATTGGTAAAATGAGAACATTAGTTAATAAGAACTGATACTTATGTAGAAATATCTAGCTTTTGTATTTTTTGAATGAGGAATAATCTATTATATCTAAGGTAAATTTTTGTTCCAAAATTAATTTTAAGAATAAAAAATTAAAATGAAATTGTGGGGAAAGTTAAAACTTGGATTTAGATGAAATACTATAACAATGTATTATATATCTAAGGAAAATATTCAAATAATGTACTAAAAATTTTAATATTTAGATGATATTTGACAAACACCTAAGACATAGTTTAGGAAAAAATTGCTTATAGTTGGATATTTTTTGTTGTTATTGTTACAAAAAGGAAATATTTATTCTTCCCAGAAACAGATATTTAAATATACTATGCATTAAACATAGATTGTTTATTCCACGGTAATTCTCAAGCAATCAATTTAGATATATTTATATTTTCTTAAACTATGACCTACTAGACAGGTTAAAATATTACATATTTGTCAGCATTGTATAAATTTCTGCTTATTTTTCTTTATAGTTTGCAAAATTATCTCATAAATACTCATTTCAAGAATTCTAGAATTGAGGGGTGGGGTTGTGGCTCAGCGATAGATCACTGGCCTAGCACATAAGAGTCCCTGGGTTCGAACCTCAGCACTATATAAAAATAAATAAATAAAATAAAGGCGTTATGTCCAACCACAATTTAAAAAATTAAAAAAAAAAAGAATTCTAGAATTGAGAATATATGATTGATGACATTGGGAAGAAATGATAAAACATGGCTTTCAAAGTTTTTCCATTGCAAAGTACAATATACACATAAAAAGAGTTAGTCTTACTTCCAGAGACCTTTTTTTTCCTTTATAAAATTAGAAGACTTTTTCTTTTTAAAATCTGCTATTAGTATGTTTGTGTTTGAACAGGCACTTAGTAAAATTGCTGGTGACATTTTCAGAACAAGAGGGAAATTTGCGGGCAAGTTAACATACTTAGAGGCAATTTCAAACTCTATGAGCAATTTCATTTTTGGAGAATATTAATAAATGAATCAATGTTCTCTTTCCCCTAATTCAGTTCTCCAAACTATTTTTCTGGAGACCAGCATGTACATGAGTCACTATTTAAATCACCATTGGTTAAAATACACTAGAAAAATTTTTTTAAATTAGTAATAGCCTTATAGTGGCAAGAAAGAGTAGCAGCATGTTGATGCAGTGATCATCAATAGTTTAATCAACTAACTTGGACAGAAGTCTGGCAAGTCTTATGGGAAACGCAGATCTGTCTGATGGAGAACAAATAGGTTTGGGGTGGCACTGAGCCTGAACATGGTAATGACTCCATAGACCATGCTAGCCATTAAAACAGCTCAATTATGCTTAAGTTTCTTGAATGCAGACGATAAGATGTCTCCAGAACTGTTTATTCTTAGGGGTGCAGCACTCCTGTGGCAGATAAGTGTGATTAATTTCTTATCTGAAAGATCGAATCTCCTGATAGCATTCTCTCTCTTTCTCTCTCCTTCTGCTTGTGATTTTGCCTCACATCTGGTCATCTCCAAGCTACATTCAAAATAATTTTTTGCCTTTTTTTGTTTTTCTTTGCAGGGATTGAACCCAGGAGTGCTCTACCACTGAGCTACATCCCCCAGTCCTTTTTTCATTTTTATTTTGAGACAGGTTCTCAAATTTTCAATCCTCTTGCCTCAGCGTCCTGAGTCACTGGGGTTATAGGTATGTGCCACTGGGCATGGCTAGAGTAAAACAAATTTTTAAATTCAAACTTGTTTATGTCTTTCTTCCTCTTACGATTTTACATAAAAATCCTAATCTTAGTAAAAAAAAATCTCAAAAATTTAACTTGCAGTGAGAAGACTTTTTGACAAAATTAACCTCCAAAGTCCAAGCAACCTCATATCTTGGTACTGTGGACCTGGTAATTTCTTCTGTCACACATTTTTTTTTCTTTTTTCTTTTTTTGGACCAGAATTAAATGTCAGGGCATTTTACTGCTGATTTACATCTCAAGTTATTTTATTTATTTATTTTTATTTTGAGACAGAGTCTTGCTAAGTTGCCTAGGCAGGCTTTGGAACTTGCAATTCTCCTGCCTCAGCTTCCCCAAACTTTGAGATTAATGGCCTGCACCACCATTCCAGCTCAGGCACTATCTTTCTTCTAGTATGTGTACCAGTTTCCAATCATCTCCTGTAACTCAAATTCCAGTGTATCCATTGTGTTTGTGTATATATGTATACACACATACACATACACACACACACACACAAACACATGTATATATAAAGGAATAGATCTTATACTAATCTTCTTTATAAATTTTCCTTCTCACTTATCATCATGAATCAAAATAAAATCTATGTATTTACTATACTCATTATTCTTTGTCAATATCCTCTTCCAGGGATGGAAACTCCCATGAATGTGTAGTTCTTTGTCTATTTGATTCACTGCTACAATCTAGTATCTAATAACCCTCAATAGATTTCATTCCTTAATTGCAGGTTGAATGGATAAAGTTAATTCCTAACTGAGTATTCATTAATAATCCTAAAGATGTTTATAGCCAATGAAAAATGTTGTTTTCAGAGGAAATACTATTTCAATAGCCAAAAAGAGTGGGAGAAATTAATTTTTAATCAGAAGAAATATTATAAAAAAATTTAATCTTGATTTAAATGAAAACATAAAAAGTCAGAATAGTAATGCAATTTTTAGTTTTTCATAAACACTTTTTGTTCTCACTTCCCACATAGATGTTTGGACATTACTTAATAATGACTGTGAACTCTAGACAAAATGGGAACATTAGCAGTACTACAGGATAATACTAAAATTATTCAGATAATTTTTCTGAAACATAGAACAGCAGAAAAACACATTCTTTAAGAGTTGTAAGTGCTCAATTCAACAAAACTAATCTTTTTCTTTTTTGACCTATATTTCTTTGATTAGATTATTTCACTATATAATTCTTGTATTCTTCGCTCTAGTGTGATTTTCCGTCACCCCATTGACATGTTGCCTGTGAAACTGAAAATTTTTTTTTTTTTGCTAAAGAATACTTAGAATAAATGATCACTGCTAGATTATGTCTCAAGGATTATTATTAATTTTTTTTAAATTTTCTTACTTAATCACCAGAAAAAATTCTTCCCATAAGTTTAAATTTACTTACTTTGGGGGAATAGAAGCGGTAATAAGAAAGTTATTTAATATTTGTACTATTTAGGTTCCTGATGTTTTATATGAGAATAAAAGTAATATTTACCACATAGCATAGGAGATTGAATAAAATAAGTAAAGAGCACTTAGAAGGTCTAGAAAATAATAAGCGTGGTTGTTTTTGTTAATTTATTCTTTCCTTGGATAAAAGCAGTGTACATTCCCAATTGAGCAGACTATGTGACAATGAGGTTATTACTGAATGAAATGCAAACAAAATCCTGGAGAAGGGGAAGCTTCAAGAGATTATCAAATTCTACTATCTCTGAAACTGAATTTCTCATTATATGCAACAGAGAGATAACGTGAATATTACTCTTCTCCATTCATGAACATAGAAGTTAATGGCATGAGCAGAGGACAAACATTGGTATAGACCAAGAAGTCACAATTCTACAATGGTCATTTGCAAGTTCTCTAATTATAGCTTTGATACTTTCATCTGTACAATGATGTAGATTATTGGGAAATTTTTAAAGAATTTTTGTAAAATTGGCTTTTAACAAATGAGTTTATGTCTTCTTCTTTTTTCATTACAAATAAGACCATTGATCTCATCCCCATATAATTCCTAATTCTATGTTTAGGATGAAATCATAAATTTAGCAGAAGTTGAGGAAATCTGAATGAGCATACTTTAGTTATTTTTATCTTTTTAGGGTGGTGGTCTAATTATTACCCTAGAAGAGTTATCAAAACAAGAAGATAAATCTCTCATAGTAATTTTTTCTCTTTACCTTTAAAACTACTAGATATATTCTGGATCCCATCTAATACTGAAGTTTACTTCACTGAAGTAAAACTTTGTTTAAATCCTAACTTACAACTACAGGTAACTGAAAAACTGTTAGACATTAATGTGGAAAATAACTTAGTAAAAAATATGGATGAACTTATGAATAAGGTAGAGTTGAGTTCAAGTTCTCCATTCTTTGTGTCCTCATCTGTTTAAAGGCAATACAACAAATTATAATAATTAATAATATAGAACTAATATTTATTTATAATAATGAGTACTTGTAATAAATAGACAGTAAATCATAGTCATAAGTTGACATTTGATAACATTTTCTAGAATGAATGAGTGAATGAGTGAGTCAATGAGATCTGTCTTTGTACCTGACATCAAGTTTTCATTTTATTTCCAATTTCTCTTAAATGAAATAACTTCCTCATTTTTTTCTTCTAGGATTAATACAATATAGTGTTCTTGGCAAGCAAAGCCTGGAGAATTCTATTCTTGCCTAGGAAATTTTGCTTTGAGTCTATGATCCTGTTATAACTCATAGATTTCCCTAGTGTGAGCAGCCACTATAATCTACCTACTGATCTGAACACATTTTTAAATTCCTTTATTCTCTCAGTGCCAGATGTTTTCTAGCTTCCTAAATGCTATTTCCCAACTACCCACCTACACTGTGTTCCAGCAGTGGTTATTGATTTGTTCACCAGCTTGTGCTCCACTGAGTTTTCATCCATGCTTACTGGTCCTATTAAATATAACCTGATATTATGGGCTTGCATCCTCCAAAATCACATGTGCATGTCCCAACTCTTAGTGCCTCAAATCTGACTATAACTAGATATAGGGCCTCAAAAGAGTCAATCTATTTAAAAATGAGGTCAGTAGCATGGGCCAAATCCTCTATGATTAATGTCTTTATAAGAATAGATTAGGACCCAGACATACAAAGGAAAGACCCTGTGAAAAACACAGAGGAGACAATCACCAACAAGGCAGAGAGAGTCCTCAGGAGAAACTAATCCTGTGAATACCATGATCTGACTTCCAGTGTTCAAGAAATTAGACCCATTGAATTTCTGTTATTTAAACTACCCAGTCTATGATAATTTTTTATGGTAGCCCTAAAAATTTATCTTGCAGGTTTCCAAGCTGTTACAGAAATGTGTAATAATCAATTTCAGATATTAGCTTTAAACTCCTATATGTTGTATGTTTTTAATTTTTCTTTTTAATTTTTGCTTTTTAACTTTTTTAATTGAAATTTTGAATATATTTCTATGCTGAAAAACCTATAACAGATGATATAAATAGAATCACTTCAGGCAATATCTCCAAAGAAATTGAAGTCACTATATAAAAAAGACGTTTCCTCCCACTGTCATTGCATCCTTGTTCACAATAGCCAAGATACAGAATTTACCTAAGTCCATTAGGGTTGAATGTAGAAAGACAATGTGATACCCCTAGACACAATGGAATATGGTTCAGCCTTATGAAGGAAATCTTGTCATTTGTGACAAAATGGAAAATCCTGGAGGGGATTATGCTAAGTGAAAAGAGCCAGACACAGAAAAAAAAATGTGGAATATAAAGTTGTCAACCTCCTGAATGTCAAGAGTAGAACCAAGGTGACCAGTGGCTGGAAGCTGGTGAACCATAGAGATTTTTGTCAAAGTGTACAGTTTCAGTTAGGATGTAAGTTGGGAGATCTATTGTATGGCATATTGACTATAGCTAATAATAATGTATTATACACTTGAAAATTGCTAAGAGTAGAACTTAAATGTTCTCACAAGAAAAAAGTATATTAAGTATGAGAGGTGATAGATGTTAACTAGTTTAATGTAATAATTTTACTATATATACATACAGCAAAGCATCACATTTTGCCATATATATATATATATATATATAAAACTTTATTTGTAAATTAAGTTTTAATAAAGAGAAAACAATGAGAACTGCTATACAATGATCTGTAGTTTATAATTTCAGACAAACTACAGTCTTTATGTAAAATTAACCTATAGATATAATTTTAGGGGCAGCCTCAGCAACGATAAAGAATAAATGGAGACTGCAAAACAAACAGCATAGGATTTTGAAAAATGTCACTGTCATAAAAGGTAAAAGTAAATATAAAAAATAATACAAATAATGTTTTTATGAATTCTTTATGCATTAATGAATTCGGTATTTTTTATAAGTAAAAAATGAAAGTATGCCTCTTAAATTTGCAAGTTAGAAGGCCACTATGAACAGTGTTTTTGAGGAAAGATGGAGATTTTCTAAAATAGATTGCATCTTAGAGAGCAGCAGAATCTTGTTGCATTATCTCAGTTTTATAATCATGCTGAAGTCATATAGAAGAACAAATTGGTTCTTAGGCAGTACATGATGAAATATCAATATAGGCAACTAAAACAATTTTAGCAAAAATTATATATAGACACACATTTTTCTACAAATTATTGTGTAGATATACGTATATACACACACATATGTATGTGTGTATATGCATATATATGTAAATATTGCTCCATACATGGAAGTATATCTATACTTTTAAACACATACATATATATATGTATAATCAGTAATCCTTGTGAATGGGTTCTGTATCTATGGATTCAATGAATAATGGAAAAAGAGCTGTATTTGTACTAAACATATAGTAGAACTTAAATGTTCTCACAAGAACATAGAGAAACAAATATGGCAAAATGCTTGAGTGAAAATAGGTTATTTTCTAAAAATATAAGATGATTTTGTATTTAGATTTAAAAACCAGAGACGATGTTTTAATCAAGAAATTATCAAGAGGTAAACATAAATTTAACTCTCAAACAAGATTTGTTCTTGTAATCCTACCCTAAACAATACAGGATATCAATAATGTATATAACATTATATTGTTCTGGGTATAATAAGTAAGCAAGAGATTATTTAAAATATACAATAGGACATGAACAGCTTATGTGCAAATATTATGCCATTTTATACAAGAGAATTCAGCATCTGTGGATTTTGGCATCTACATGGGTTTCTGGAATCAATCTCCCATAGATATTAAGGAATTACTGTATCTCTCACAAACACACACACACACACACACACACACACGTACATAACAAATATATATATGCATCTATATGTGTATATATTATATGGGGAGATTAGAGAAACAAATATGGCAAAATGCTTGAGTGAAAATAGGTTATTTTGTAAAAGTATAATTTTGTATTTAGAATTAAAAACCAGAGAAAATATTTTAATCAAGAAATTATAAAGAGGTAAACATAAATTTAACTCTCAAACAAATATGGAATAGATCATTAATAGTCATTTATAATGATCTAATAGTAAATATAGCTATCTATTAAATAAGCTTGATTTATCTTTTCCCTAAAAATTTTATGATATTTTCTTTATTAGGGAGATGCCAAAGTTATATGATAGGTTAAATTCATCCCAAACCTTTTTTGGTTAACTCATAGGTAATTCAGTTAAATATGGGATATGTAATAAAGGAATTGGTGAAAATTGATAGAGACCCACAAATGCATTGTTCTGAATTTTTCTCTTAGCTCTGTAAGTAAATGTATTCTGTAATTTTAAAACATTCTTGTTTTTTCTATACAATAAGAATTATATACTTGGTGGTTTCTCTGAAATCACTTTTTTTTTTTTTTTAGATTTCCACTACTACTATCACATGTGACATTTAAACAAGAGTAAAATTACAAATGAAAAGAACATAGTTAATTACGATTTTGCTCTTTAGCTTTCTCTGCATATTTGAAAGTTTCAATTACAATGGCTACATGTGGACAAACTATAAGAAAGTCACATTTAACATATGCTTATATTGACCAGAGGACAATTAAAAGCCATTAAAATGACAAACAATGGACATAGCATTATTAACCTGAGCATAAACTGGAAAAAATCCATAGTACAGCAATTTAAAAATAATTTAAATGGGAAAAAAAAACCTCTTGCATTTAAAAGTATACTGCTTCCAAGGCAATAAAATTCACTCACATGGTAAAAAATAAAGAGAATTGCTTGTTTACTCTGCAGCTGAACAAATTGTTTTAGATTTCCAGGCAAATAATAAACTGAGTTCTAACTTATTTAGGAAGAAACTAAAGAACAAAAGTTTGCTCTGTAAATGTCTTTTCGCCCAGTGATGAAATTGAAGGACAGGGAGATTAAAATTTTGATTTTGGTCTTATCTGATTAGGGCAAAAAAATAGGATTTAAACTCATATATACTTTTTTTTTGGGGGGGTGAAAGATGTATTTATTATCTTGATTATAATGATGGTTTCACAGTAAATACATATGCAAACATATCAAAAGGCACAATTTAAATATGTTAAGTTTACTGTGTGTTACTTATAACTGAAAGCTATTCAAAAAAGAAACTCCTAAATCTAGTTACGATTGTAGCAAAGCTAAGGATCAAACATGTGTTTCTTTGACAAAGAAGAAAATCTTTTCAGTAAAAAGGTAAGTGAAAAATAGCAACATAGAAAGTCTATGTATTCAATAATGGATAGATTTTGTAGAAGAGAAAGCAAATACAAATAGAATTAATGGTTGTTTAATAGTATTACAGATTATCCAGAAATTATGTAACACTGCTTATAAGTTCCATTTTCAACTAAAGCATGAATTGTAATAATACTGTATTTAAAATTTTAAACATCTCCACATTGGGTAGTCTCTTTTAAAGTATAATTTTGAATATTAAAACTTATCATAATTTTAAATTCAAAATTGCTTGTTTATAAATTCCCTTTTATACACACTCTTAAGCAGCAACTACTTGTCCAGTGCTGGATAGAGCTTGTGTAGTAAAAATCAAGACAAATGCTCAAAATATACTGAAAAATACATTACAGATTGTTATTAAATGCTGAACAAACCGCAAGTTGTATGATATAAATGAACCTTCTTTTTCATGAGTGTAAAATGGCAAACTTGAGCCAAATAAACTTCAAGTTCCCTCCCTCCCTCCTTCTCTCTCTCTCTCTCTCTCTCTCTCTCTCTCTCTCTCTCTCTCTCTCTCTGATGGTGGGCATTGAACCCAGGAGTGCTTAACTACTGAATTACATCCCCAGCACTCTCTCTCTCTCTCTCTCTCTCTCTCTCTCTCTCTCTCTCTATATATATATATATATATATATATATATATATATATATATATATATATAGTTTTGTTTGGTTTTGTTTCCTTAGCTTTATTGAGGTAACATATATATGCACATATTTTAAATATGCAATTTGATCAGTCTTGACATGTATGTAACCAATATAATCAACATAAAAGAACACTATCAAAATACTTTTTTTAAAAAATTTGAAATCCTGCAGACTGAGTTTCCTGCATGATTTACTACATTAGAAATCAATCACCTTAAGATATATAGAACCCCACTCCAACATATCAATTATTTCAAAGTTGAATGACACACTTATAAATATCTCAGAGGTTAAGGAAAAAGCACAAGGAAAATAAATAAAAAGTGTTTTGAACTAAGTGGTAATAGAAGCTTAAAATATCAGAATCTCTGAGATGAAACAGTACTCAGATGAACATTTATAACTTAAATTACTTGTGTCAGAAGCTAGAATAACAAATTATTTTCAAATTATGTAGTGGGAAGGACAAAATAAAAGTAGAAGCAAAAATATATGAAATAGAGAAGCAATAATACAGCTAACATTTGATAAAAAAATAAACCAAGTCTAATCACAAAAAACAAGAACACAAAAATTAACTATCAATGGAAAGGAAACTATCAAAATAATCCTACAAATGCTAAAAATATATTAAGATAACATTATAATTGTACGCCAATATTATGTGACAGCTTAAATAGCATAGTCTATATTAGAGAAGAATCTGTGTGCTGATGGGAAGAAAGTGTACTCAGTCATTGATGGATGGAATGTTCTATATATGCTGTTGAGTCTAAATTATCAATTGTATTCTTTTACTTCAATAGCTTCTTTGCTTAAGTTTTGTTTTGAGGATCTATCCAGTGGTGAAGGAGGCATGTTAGAGTTAACTAGTATTATTGTGTTGGGTCTATTTGATTCTTGAAATTGAGAAAGACTTGTTTGATGTATGTAGATGCTCCACTGTTTGAGTCATAAATATTTCAGATTATTATGTCTTATTGATATATAATTCCCTTAAGCAGTATGAAATGTCCTTCTTTGTTCCTTATGATTAACTTTGGCTTAAAGTCCACTTTATCTGATATGAGGATAGAAATCCATTCTTGTTTACAGATTCATGTGAGTAATATGTTAAACTCATATATACTTGATGTGTTTCTGTGTCCCTGGTCGTTGTACTACTACAACTTAGCAATAATGATATTGTGAAGTTAGCATCTTGGGCCACACAATATCTACACAAATTTAGAAAAGTTTTCACTTCTTCACTGTGAGATAGTTTGTAGGACTATAATAGTTATTAAAGAGTTGAAATGAATACAAAGCAATGTATAATTAAAGCAATTTTAATACTTCAAATATTCATAACAATGATTACATCCAAAAATGTCATCTTACATATCAAAGATTCAGCCAAGTAGGCTTATGGCAAATTTTTTAAATTCTTAAATGCAGTGAAACAGAATGTTTGTACTAGACACACATTTTTTTTCCCTAGAAAAATGCAGGTTGACCATTTTGAATACTATCTCATTCCACCTCCAGCACTGTGTCCTACAATAAAAACAAAACATAAAAAGAATTTTCCTTAGAGATTTTGCAAAATATTGAACATTGAGACAATGTAAAATATAAAACATGGAAATACAAAATATACAAAATTTTAAAATAGATAAATTACATAATTGAAATAAATGTAAGGCAGAAATAAAGTATACAATATAAATAAATAATAAAGTAATAAATGTTAAATATATATAAGAAATATATGTATGAGCACATTTTTAATATATTATAAAAACAATAAGGAAAATGACCTTTTTGAAAACTAGTGTTTAAAGTTGGCCAAACCCAAAATATGTCATTAGAAATTTCCCTTTACTTACTTTTATTAACTCCTGTTTCCTAGAATATCAGGTAGCATTTTTTGAGTATTGTAGTTCATGCTGTATTTTATGTACTGTGATCTTGATATTTCTTTTATTCATCAACTATCTTCTCACCAGACTCCCTACATCAAAGTTTATCAATGCTTTGATTTTAATTTTGTTTGTATTTTTTTCTTTTTACTCTTAACATAGTTACTTTCCTTTAAAATGATACTACGGGACTTGTAATTTCATAAAACACTTTAATTTGGGACTGTCTCTAAGAGAGTATGAAATGAAATGCTTTACATCAAGACCTAGAAGGAAGTAACATTAAAATAATCCACCTTTCTGCAATGATGTCCTCTATTTACCTGTGTCAGTTGCTTGCTGTAAATCCTGTGAGATTATTCTATGTGAAAGAAAACTAGGCAACAAGTTTTGATGCTTGGCTTTGATTAGTGGAGTGACTTTCTTCTTGTCCATTCTTTATTTCGATACATTATCAACTTCAGTCATTTTAAAGGCTCATCTGGATCTAGGTGTAGAAATATTGTTCCATATTTCATTTTTATCCATCCATCCCTGATGTAGGAAAGTCAACAGTAAAATACTTCAAATTGGGAAAACTGACAATTCTACCTAAAATATAGGTAATATTATATATAGCAATCCCAAAATGGAAGCATGATATTTTCAGAAAATTGGATATAAAATGTATGGTCTAATTGCAATGAACGTCTAGGTATCTAGAACAAAAATTGAGTGGACTATTGGAAAAACGGACAATGGGTTTAAAATAAGTTTCTATCAAATTAATTCTATTTGGCTTTCAACAACTAAAATTATTCCATCATTTGTATAGTAAGTACGTTATATTCTCATAGCTAATGTTATAAACCCTGCACTGTATACAATGAAAACAAATACATATTTGAAAATTATGAATATATTTTTTGTTTTCAATGTTTTTCATGGCATTTCTAAGACATTTTTTCACCTGAAGGAGCAAAACCTTACAGTAAGTTCAGACTTCTTTTGAGGGTTTCTGTGAACATTTTAAAAACACAGTCAAAAGTGTCTATATTCCTATTTTCCAGAATAATCTATTATACCTATTCCTACTTATATATACATTAAATGAATTCTGCTATACTTTGTTATGAATACTGGTTCAAGTCACCTGAAACTGCTGAAGTTTTGGTAGGAAATGTGGATTTTTTTTCATATCTCATATTAATATTAAATGTTAGTAAAATAATGTTTCAAATGAAATTTCTTCCAGTTCTAATTTCTTGAGATGATTGATCCTGAACTCTACTTGAAATTGCATAATTTGAGGTATTAAGAATTTCATACTTACCATTGGATTATCAAATCATGAAATATTTAACGATGAAAAATCTGTATTTGTCTTCTAATCACAATGTATTTATTATAAAAATAAAAAAGGAGAAAATATTGATTTTTGCTCAAGGTGTTTTTGCTGCCACCAATTGTATGTCTAAAAGGAAAAACAGTTAAGTCTTCATCTCTTTTTTTATCTTCATAGAATAATATATTGTTTTCCACTCACTACATAACAATCGGTAGATTGCCATTTACCTACAGCTTCTAATGTACTGCACAATATAAAGTTCCCAGAAATCCCATTCAGGAAATGTGAACCATGATGATATAAAAGTGCTATTTTTAAGTACACTTTAATTTTTAGTGATGTTTTAGTTTCAAAGCCAAATTTTGCAGAAACCATATAGTTTTCATATACTACTTACATAAACCCTCTTACCCCACAGGCTCCCGATTTACAACACTCTCCTTCAGAATGGTATATTAAAATCAATGAATCTTCATTGAACCATCATTATCATCCATAGTCCATAGTTCACATCACGGTTCACTCCTGGTGTTTTACATTCTATAGAACTGAACAAATATTTAATATCTTGTGTCCACCATTACTATATTATACAGAATAGTTTCACTTCCCTAAATTTCTCCTGTGATCTGCCTATTCATACTTTTTACCCCTCATCCCTGGCAACTACTATCTTCATAGTTTAACCTTTTCCCAAATGTCAGAGTTTAATCATACTAGCATGTAGCCATTTCAGATTAACTCCTGTCACTTAGTAATTCACACATAAGCTTTCCCCCTACATGATAGAATGATTTGCTCTTAATTCTGTGAGAAATCAGCAAACACATTCTTATGCATTGCCCTCAGTGACGAATGAGGGTTATTGTGGCTCCATTCTTCTTCCCCAACATTTGGCATTATCTGTGTTCTGGATTTTGGCCGTTCTGATAGCTATTTAGTGGTATCTTATTACTATTTGGGTATTTTCCTTTTCCAAGTTGGTTAGGTAGTAACAGAACTTCAAAAGTCTAGGCTCTAGTAAAATTGCTTCCAGTGAGAAACAACATTGACTGTTGTTTTCAAAATGGTTAGTTTTCCTCTATCTTCATAGCCTAAAACATGGTGGACGTTTGTCTAATATTCCCCTTGTGAAGTTGATAGAGTTTCTAGAAGTAAAACTCACAAACTTACTGCAGTCTCCCCTGTGGCCAAACCTCCCTGGACTTTTTAACTGTTGGCCTTTTCCACATTGATCCTTGTCAATTATGGTTCAGATGTTTCTGTGCTGGTGCTGATTTACCTGAAGGCTTATTCTGGATTTTTGCCTTTGTAGGTTGAAATTCACTATATCCACCTGTTGCCCTTCAAATATAGGACACAACAGTTTTTTCTGTGGAATTCCTTTTTTTAAAAGATGGATTTAAGAAATTGTTGATTTTCAGTTTGTTTAGCTTTCTTAATTTTGGCTAGAAGATTGGAGACTTCCAAGCTCCTTACATTCAGGAAATGTGAACCAAGAACCAGAATTCTCCATGTGTGTCATTTTCAAATTTTGGGCAATTCTAAATATGACTATAGATGACAATATTTAGCTGTTTTAAATGTTGGTTATTAATTCAACTGATAATTTTAATGATAATAATTGAATCATGAATTAAGAATGGACATAGCTTCAAAAATTAAAAAAAAATAATATTCAGTTGTTATCAATTCCACATTTTCTTACTCTAAACTGTAGAAATATTTCAATTTGTACTTTTTCCAATTTGCCTGTAGTTTAAGTGACTACAAATATTTTAATATTTTAAGAATAATTTAATTTAGTGAGTAGAAATGTTTATTCATATTTCCCATGTTTTTTTCTGCACTTTCCTACTTCATGTATGTTGAGGCCATTAAAAAATCTGTATCCTCCTAATTTCCCAATATTTCCAAATATCACAGATTTTCCATTCTGCCCAAATAAACTTATTAGATGTTATTATTTATTAATGAGTTGTGTTTATAGTACTTATCGTTCTCTATATTTATCTATGTATCTACCTATGCAATATCTATCTTCCTATCTACATACATATCTGTCTGTATTTCAGTGATTCTACTAGATTTCTTGTAATATATTTTCTAAGTCTTTAATATAAAGTGAGTAGTACAAGTTACACAGTAGGATGGTTTCATCACCATATATCTGAGTGCTAATCCAGCATATAGGTATAATAGCTGTTAATGTAATCAAGACACAGATTCAATAAGTGAGAGATGTGATTAAACTTTTCAGGTTGAATGCTTAGGGATTTACATGGATATATTATATATATATATATATATATATATATATATACACACACACATATTACATATATTATATATAATATAATATATATTTTATTATATATATTTAACATTTTAAACAATATTCAATTGATTGCTTGGGTACTGGAAAACATACATACTTTCTTAAATAACTTTTTCAAACTTTTAGTAAAGCTGAATGTGAATTTATTAATTTTTTCTTGTTTTTTTATTTTTTATTTTTTAATCTGGATTGTAGTAGAGTCTCATTTAATCTCAGATTTATGTTGTAAGGGACTTACCATAACAAACACTGCAAACTTAGCAGCTTAGAACAGCAGATATTTATTGTCTCTCAGTACTGGAGGCACAAAACAGAAAATTGAGGTATCCTCATGGGCCCTCTCTCTGTGGAATCTGGAGCTGAAGGCTCCTTTCCTGCCTCTTCTGGTTTCTGGTAGCCCAGATATTCTTTGGCTTGTGTCTGCATAGCTCCAGCCTTTAACTCCTTCTTCCCCTGGTATTCTCTCTGTGTCTTCCCTAAGGACACCGGTGACATTAGATGAACACCATAATAAGTACATTATCTTGATAATCTCTCTGAGAACCTTCTTTCCAAGTAAGGTCACTTTCTATGGTATTAGAGGGTAATACTTCAGTATAACTTTTGGTGGTACACAATTTACCCCCTAACAGTCAGTATCTCTTTTTCTCCTTGCTGAAAACTCTGGTAACCAAGTTGAAGAGTATTTTATTCATTTTTTTGTTATTTTCCAGACCTACATAAAAAATGTATAAAATTAAACTGTGTGAGAGAGAAATCTAGCTGACAGCTAGGGTTGTTGTCTGTAGAAAAAATGTGTTATGGAAAATCAGCTTAGAAAGAAGTTTTCTTATTCTGTAATGCTGAGTTACATAGAATTGCAGTTAGACTAAAATTCTCAACCATTTCTCCAGGTAGTGAAATCTCAATTCTTTCCTAAAGCAAGTGTGTAATGTCAAAAAGTCAGTGCCTACTTAGTAATGAGGAACTGCAGGAAAAATGTAATTCCAAAATAATTTTTTTTTGTTTTCATTATCCATGAAACTTTACCTATTTCACAGTTCAGTTCAAAATCCTATAGCTTAGATTTAACATTCATGATCATTGATCTGTTTGCAACCTGGGATGCCAACATCCCCTTTAGAATTATTAAGTTCAGAATATCAATATTCTGGGGAAAAAAGTACACTTACTTCTATTTTATCTATATGATATAGTATTAATAGACTGGAATGTAATGATGAGAAATTGCAAGTAATTAAAAATACTATAGTTTAAATTAAATTATAAACCTATAATAACTATTGTAATCATACACACACACACACACACACACATATATATACATATACATATTACCATACATATGTAAGGAAGATATACATTTTGCTTATATTTAAATACAACACAATATACTTCTCATATATCATTTTGTGTTCTATATAATTCTACAATCAAACATGAGATCGATTACTTGTCAATGTCAATAAAAACCTAAATTTGATTATTCTGGTAAATCAAAACATTTTACTTTATTTTTTATATGGTGGTTAGCATTTTAATATTATATATCTTCAGTAATTATAACAGCTATTTATCTTCTTAATAGAATATTTTCTATATAGAGAAGTAAGGCTATTAATACGTATAAGTGATTAGAGCAGATTTTTATATTATTATATTATTTATATTAAAATGAACGATTTATTTCAGTTCATTAAAGAATCATTTAGAATTTATCACTTATTTGTTACGTATTTCTGAAAATATATTTAGTCGACATAATACTCAATAAAAAGCCATGTGGTAATGAGAGCCATGAACTGAAATAATAAAAACATGGAATTTTTAAAAAATTAATTTTTCAAAGTCCTTTGTTAAATAAATACCCATCCACAAATTTTACATATATTCTGAATCCTGATTGTGTGAAAAACAATGTGTTAGATAAAATATAGACTTTTTTGTCTCAAGGCAATGACAAAAACTTATTTTGATGGTTCAAGTAAGATAATACATGAGTTTTCCAAGCGTGCTATATATGTTAGTTTTATCTTTCACATACATCATAGTGTGACTTGTTCTAAAACTGATAATGTGAAAAAAAAAGTAAGATTTCTTAAAGCATCCTATTTTAAGTCAAATCAGTTTTCTGATCATTCCTGACAAGGGTAGAGGGAGAAGAACATTTAGAGTTTGGGGGGTTTTTAAAAAATCATCTTTTATCTTGTCCCACCTTTTTCCTCTTCTTAACATCAAAACATTAAAGACTTTAGGGAAAAGTATAGCTCACATACCTTTAAATACACCCACTGTCCACTTTGAATTTTTTAAATCCTTTTTCATAAGGCTAGGTCTTCAATAACAAAGGCTTATTAACTATCTTTTAAAAAATCCACTTTAAAAGAATAATATCAGATTATTTCATCTCCTATTTTAAATTTCTTCTCAAACTTCCTCTTACAGTTAAGATAAAACACATTCTTTATCTCAGCTTTCAAAAGCATATCTGAGCTAGCCCCTACCTACCTCTTCCACTTCATCTCACATCACTCCCCTGGCCCAGCAAGCCACAGCTGAACTGTCCCTTCTGTTCTTGCAACAGTGTAAGTTCATGCCTTTGCAATACCTAGCAGGAGTATTCTTCTCCTATATATTTGTCTAATTGATGTAGTACATATTCTTGAGGTCCCACACAGACCACTTTTATCAGGATATTGCACCCATGAACCAGCTGCTGTACAATCCTTTCTGTTCACCCTGGAAAATTGCCCCTATCAAAGGGAATCACCTTGCCCAGTCATACCTGGAAGGTAATTATCTTTTCTAGTGGGAGTGTCTGCAGCCAATGACTGATTGATACAGGGTGTGAACATCCCATCTTCTTCTCTCTAGGAGATAACAGCCTCTGCTACCATTCAAGCTTCAGAGTTTTCTGTGGGATCAGGCTGAAATCACACACCTTTACCTAACTTCTTATCCTGACTCACTCTGATTTTCGTCTCCTTTCATGTTTCACTGAAATCATATCTTCCAAAATCCTCTTGTGTAAAAATTTTCAGCTGTGGCACTGCTTAAAGAATAGGACCTCAGATAGTTGGTGCAAGCGTAGTCTGAGAAAGGAGATGTTAAAGATGGAATTCTAGAGTCCTGCAACTTATTGCTGAGATGGCGATGCCTACCTTACAACATGTGCTACTGGAATACTGATTGTGCTTGGCATGTCCCAGCTCTGAGATTGCTGAAGCTTTTCCTTTTTGTAAATTAGGATAAAACACAGTGGAAGAGATATACTGCTTTGTGCAATGTCTCTGGTATTTGAGAAGTCCGAAGGAAACAATAAGCCTTCAGAACTGAGTAGATACTGTCACAGCTGTGGCTTTTTATTATACACTATTCACACATTGTTAAGTCAGAGGGCCTCTTTGGAAGCATTTAAAGTGAACTTAATTTTCTGTAGCTTGAAACTGATGTTGCAGCTACTTCAAAGAAACAGAAAATACCACTACTCCAAATTTTGTTTTCATGTTGAGACTGAGGATGCCAACCACAACCAGTGTATGAAAAGGTATGTTACTTCCATGATAAGAGTTCCTGAAGAGGGCAGGGCAGTTGCCCTGCAAGTCTAGTGTCTTGAGATGCTGGGAAATAAGAGTGAATTGGAAGTGTATGTGGTAAAGTGGTGAGGGGCAGACATGGTATGTCTGAATGAAAGTGTAATCTCCCACCAGTACCAATTGAGAGAGTAACCAGAGTTTATATGTTCCTTTAAACTTTGTGTGTGTGTGTGTGTGTGTATGTTGTAGATGGACACAATACCTTTATTTTATTTATTTATTTTTATGTGGTGCTAAGGATCTAACCCAGTGCCTCACACACGCTAGGCAAGCGCTCTATCACTTACTTGCAACCCCAGCCCTCTTACCAACATTCTTAGATATGGGTAGAAAGGGCAAAGGGAGAGAGTAGACTAAAAATGTGTCGAAAGTCAACTTCAAATCTATATTTAGGCGCTTAGAATACAATATTGCTAAAGTAACCAATATTTAGAAAGGCTGTATTTCTTAGACCACTCAAATCTTCCATGCCAAAGTCATGGACCTGATACAGAACAAAGTACAATGAGATTGGGATACAGATGTCAGAGTAAATGATCTTGAGAGACTTTAAAGATGTTTTTGAACCTTACAAGTTTACAAAAGTGGTTTGCTCTGCTTTGTTCAAAAAGCAAGTTTTCTTCAATGTCTTTGCTTGAAGGATATAGAAAAGTTTTAAATAAAATAGGTGACTGATGATTCTTGTCTTTCTAAGGATTTGCTTCTGCTTCCTCTTATGGCATAATAGCAATAACTAAAGTCAAATTTCAGTATTATATAACTGAGCAAGTGCTGGACCTTAAAAGAGAGAAAAGGGATTTTATGCCAATAAATATGCAAGACACAGTTAATATGTATTCGGAGTGTAGCTAAGTAAGACTAGAAGAGACCACTTAGACTGCTACATCAAAGGCAGGCAGAACAGAAAGTTAGATCAGAGAAATAGATATTCCTAGACTTGGAAAAATTGAACCTTGGCTATACTTTTTTGAAATGTGTAGGCACAGTTTTCCTCAACCTTAGCATTATATACTTGGGGTTTGATTATTCCTCAGCTTTTTTTGTTACTGTGACCAAAAGACTTGACAAAAACAACTTAGAGTAAGAAAAGTTTATTTTGGCTCATGGTTTCAGAGTTTCAGACCATAGTTGGTCAACTTCATATCTATGTGTCCAAGGTGAAGCAGAACATCATAGCATAAAGGTGTGAGGGAGGAAAGCAGTTCAGAACATGTTAACCAAGAAGCAGAGAGAGACAGAGCTCTGCTCACTGTGGACCAAATATAAAACCCAAGTCATACCCTCAGTGGTTTAATTTCTTCAGCCATATCCTACCTGCTAAAATTACCTACAGATATGCTATTGAGATGACACTTGGGAGTTTAGGAAAAGTGATGGTTGACATTAAATACAGCATATATGACAGAATTGTCATATTAGTTAGAGTAAGAAATATCAAAATGCTTAGGGAAATGGATATTCCTAGACTTGGAAAATTGAACCTTGACTATACATTTTAGAAGAGTTTAGACACAGGTTTCCTCAATCTTACCAAGATATACTTGGGATTTGATTATTTTACACTGTGAAGGGCCGCTGAATAACTTTATTAAGCTTTGTAGAATGTTTAGTAGCAACCTTGGCCACTCCATTAGATATCAATATCCTCTCCCAGTTATGACAGTCAAAAGAGATCTAAACTTTGCCAATTGCATCTAGGGGTGAGGTAAAGACAATTGCCACAGGCTGGGAATAACTGGTATATAGGACTCTATTTATCAAGTTAGCAATGAATATGCTAATGATAAAAATTCCAGCATTGTGTTCCATAGTGACTCTCCTGGGTAGGCTCAGGCTAACAGCATGGAATGCGTGATGAAGATAAACTCCTTAATAGTATTTGGGATAATGAAATCTAGAAACAGCAAATGGCAAATGACAGAAGCTAGATAGAATTCCTTTCATAATGGGAAGAAAGATTGTCATGAAAATTGTTCCTAAAGCATATGGACCCAAGACACAAGAATAATGAGGAAAATGTATATTTGTTAACATCTATAATAAAAAATATCAAGATTTAATAAACCAGTGAATCCAGTTGCATTGGTGAGCACTCAGTCTCTTCCCCAATATTCATGTCCCAGATATTTCTTAACATGAGAAAAAAAACTGACTGAGAAAGAAGTAGAACCCCATGAGAGACCATGGAACAGCACAGAAGGTATATACTATTTTGGGTGATCCACCCCAATAATCTATAGCATTAATTTGTATAACTACACACTGAGATAAAAAGAATTTTCAGGTTTTAATGGTTAGTTTGAAAGAAACTGGCATTGTTACAGATGTTAGATACCTAATTAACATTATGTCTGCTATGATGAAGCACAAGTACATAAAGTCTGCTTTTAAAAGAAGTCCTTCCCCAGACCTGCCTCATCCAAGATGCATAAAACCATACAGTAACCATTTCTATTATTCACAAATATATGATAATCCTTAGTAACTGACAGGAATGAGAAGTTGATTTTGTAGATTAAAAACTATTGCTTTTGGAAAGGTCAGGGAGAAGTCTCTGAAACTAATTCCTTTCATAAAATATTGTAAACCATGAACAAAATCTCATCACAAAGCAAGAATTGTCCTATCAACAAAAAAGGATGCAGAGATTAAGATACCCATGATATCACCTCTTAATTTGTCACATAAACCTCTAAAAAATAGTTGATCCAGAGCTTGTGCAATTTCCTTGCAGCCTCTGTTGTACCAGATGTAATATATATCTAAAAACAGATTGACCAAGTTTCTGGTTTATACCGTGTAGCCATCAATGCATTGAGAGCCTTCTTTTCCATATCCACTGAAAAAGTAATTAGATAATTACATTTCTCTAGTTTGAAGCAAATATACCAGAAGATACAAATACTATGTAAACATTCTGCATGACAAGGGATTAATTTATTATGAAAATGATATCATCTTGATTAACCTGATGACAGAAAGTGTCAAGTATTTGGTGATGTGCTCCTAAAGAGGTTAAAAATGATACCTATAATGACACTGTGCTTGCCAAATTGCTGAAGTTTTTAAGAATCCAAGGCAGGCCCAGCTACTGAAGAAATAGCTACAACATATTTAAGCTTCTTTGGGAGTAAAATTCACCAAATACTACACCTGATTATACTATCTGACACATTTATAAGGTAACATGAATGATTGCTAATTTTAAGTGATAACCTGAGCAAGAAAGGAAATTGCAACAGACTAAACTATTGTTTGAATTTTACAACTGGCGGATCTCAAGGGATTAACCTCATCTGTCATGTGGTATCTATGACATAAAGCCATATAAGAGTTGCAGAACAAATTCCAAGGTCCAAGGAGCAAAATCATGCCATTTCACAACAAAGATTTATGAACATTTGAAAAGCAACTGTTGGCATGCTGTTGGACAATGTTAGATTGAACATCTGACCATGGAATACTAAGTGATCATGAAATTAGAAATACTTTTCATGAGCTAAATGGCAGAAGATTCTCCAAATCACTGAGTTACATAAACCTAGAGATGATCCTTGTAAGACGACTTTGGTAAAGAGATGAGATGGAGATACCATTTATGGTGTTAAAACAAATTGTAGTTGGGTGATATATAGTTGATACCAATACCTCTTGTCTTATAAATTTTCTTTAATACTATGACCAATTACAATTCTAAAGAAGTTCTAATGTAAAGGAGAAATTTAATGTGAGGTGTAAATAGATCTAAGCACAGCAAATTGTGGACTATTGTAGATGCTGTTGGTGTCCTACCCAGATATTTTTCTTAGCTTTAGCATTATCCACTCTTGCAGTTGCTATGTTTCCTGCTGGTAGCTAATAGCACCACCCCTCTTTTGAGAAATATGCTTGTTAAGAACTAGATTGCTCAGAGATGCTTGTGAGATTTTGAACTCTAACCCTAATCCTTGGGCAGTCTGAGTCACCAACCCACTGAAAAAGTGTTTAAATCCATGGTCTCCTTTCTACCAGAAAGGACAAGTATTGGTTACATACTCAAAAGAGATTCCTACTTTATGTGCCTGCTTTATGAAAATGTAGCAACACTCTAAAAAACACCACTACTTAGTCCCCGCCTTATTGAGAAATCATCAGGATTTCTCAGGAGAGCATTCCCTAAACTTCTAAGAACCCATTTTAACTAACTGGATTCATTTTCATCACAGTTCAAATTTAACTTCTTTCCATGTTTGACCTCCTGCTCTAAATTTACAGCTAGACTCAGAATTGATTCATTTGAATAAAAATTGCCCTCCTAATGGATCACTAGAAAATTTTAATTGAAAAAAAGCTAAAAATTGTTGAGCAATTCCAGGGAGTCAAGGTTAGAAGCAAAACTCAAATTGCCCATTTTTAAAAAGCTATTGCTATTCCAGTCATATTTTCATGTCAAGGATCAAAGCACTGGTGAAGGTCAATGTTTTGGGTATCCACATTGAGAAAAGAGGCTTCTCATGCTCAGCCATCTGTCTCTGGTTCATCACTTCTACAGTTGTCTTACAAAGGCTAGAAAGTAATGGATTTTTACAACATAAACAGATTTTGTAAAATATATCATGCAGATTCTAGCATTTTTAACAGGAAACATCATTAAATGGATCAAAGATAAAATAAATAAAAGTATTTACAAAGTGTAAATAATCATCAAATATAAGTGTGTATCTGGATACAGAGTAGAATCTCCTGGTAGTTATGACAAACAAACAAACAACAACAACAAACTCTCTTGACAAGTTAAATTAAAATTTCTGAAGGTGAGGCCTGTACACCACTCTCTTAAACCCTAGTGATTATAGTGTGATGATTCTACTTAACTAAATCTATCAACTTTATTTTTATAAAATAGAAAAAAAACATGCAATATTGATAACAATATACCCCCAAACATAGATATTTAGGTGCAGTACTAGCATTGTATCTCCCCTTTATAAGTTAATCCAATAACTATAGTAATATATAGTCATACATCATCTATGAAAAATCAATGTGATGCTTACATATGTGTATATGCATGATGGGCCATGTATATGTTTGATAATGTATCCTGTATATTCTAAAACACTGATCCATGAAATTATGACTGAATGAAGATAATCTTAAGGCTTTCATAATTTAAGGCAGCTTTCCTTGTACTGTGCCTTATAAAACACAATCTTCACCAGTTAATAGATGATAACAATAACCCACCCAATATAACTATACCCCTATGTGATTGAGATATCAACAGCACCAAATTATTTAGGAAAACAATGAATTATATTCTTGCCATAGATATTACTAGGGCCTATTAATATATTAAATCTGACAAATGTTTCATTTAAGAAACAATCTCAACTTTAATTCAGTGTTTCCAATTTATAGTTGAAGCTTATTTTAGACTGAGCATCTGATAGCTTAATGAATTAGTGTTGTGTTTGAGATATTATGGGGAAAAAGTTGATTTATACCACTTATTTTCTTATGAGGATTCACACATTTGATTTAACTTATTTTCCTTGGCCTAAATTTTATGCCTAAATATTTGCCTTCACCAATATTTATGTAGTTTTATAGTTTGGGCAGCTCTTAGGAAAATATCTGTAGATAGACAACATTTCACAGAAGTCATAGTTCAGCAAAATGTCTTCAATTCTCATATTCTAACACAATTGAGCTAGAGAAATTATATTAGATCAAATTGAGAATGCTGTCACATTATTTAAAATATTTTCTCATGTGTTTATTATGAAATATATACAGGAAGGTTGACTGATATTTCAGGTGGTCCTCAATTTGTAAGCATTCAACATACAATTTTTCAATTTTCCAATGTTTTTACTTTGTGAAAAAAATGATAGAAATAGGAAGTGTAGTTCAAATTTTGAATTTGAGTCTTCTTAGACTGGCCTATGTGGTACCATCCTCTCTTGGAATTGTTGGCAGTGGCAGCAAGCCTTAGCTGTCCCATAGCCATTCAATAACATGGATAAATAAATACTTGTACTCTGTAGTTTACTATAAGATACAATGTTAGACTACAATGTTTTAAAGCTAAGCTAATGTTAAATTATAATTCTGAGTAGGATAGATATATTAAGTGCATTTTTTTAACTTATGATAGGTTTATTGGGGTGTAACTCCATCACAAAGGAGCATTTGTGATTGAATTAACTTGCTCTTTTGACAGATACTTAAGACAACAAAAGCTTTGTAATGATAGAAGTACATTTATTAGGTTTTATTTAATATGATATTATAAGGTATCTGAAAGTATTTTCAAATATAAAATTCTATAGAAATATTATTATAAAATGTAATTTTTAATAGTCCTATAATTTTTTAAAGCACTTCATAGTTGTAGATACAAAAATCACAACAGAATTTGTAGAATGGCAAATAAAGGGAAAAAAATCAGTTTTGTAGGATCAAATAGCATTATCTTGCCACTTAGCTAAGCGTCTCTTCCAAACACCTAGTTTAGCTTCTGTTTCTGAAGGACTGTTTACACTTGTTAGAGAAGAGCCACTACCTACAGGAGCTAAATTCAGCCTTTAGATACAGGATGGCAGCTCCCTTTGACTGTAGTACTTGTAAGAACAGAATTTGGCCTGCAGGGATTCACATGGATGGGAGGCAGAAAAACAATCTTCAAAGAACCAAAGTGGCCATGAAGCTCAGACTCAGGAGGGGAATTGAGAAGGGGATTAAGTAGAATGAAAAAGGGATTTTGTACAGTAGCATTGTGGGATCCCTTACTTACACTTGTTAAACAGTAAGAACATTGCAACCTCCTGGAGTTCCTAAATAACATCCTTAACTATGAAGTCTGATATCTCAGTTATTGCTTCGACTAAGTAGTATTGGCTTAAAGGTTGTCAGTCCATGGAACATACTCATGTGGTATCAGTGACTGACATTCAGGGTTGATTCCCCCCACCCCCCATTGTAAGGAAAAAAAAAAGGTACCATCCTTGTCCACAGTTTTGACTCAAATCTTACCTAATGTTAAATGTCATAAAAAGGGAAAGAGAAATAAGGAGCCCACTGATTCTGTCATCCTCTGCTGTCTTTTATATGTGGTTAGGAAAGAGGCTCAAATGTTCCTATTCATGTCTTGCAGAGAGAATATATCCTATGAAAATCCAACAGACTGGGTATAATTCTTTCTTTTCTTTTTCTTTAATTTTTTTTGTCCCTTCTCTCTCCCTCCCTTCCTTGTTTCCATCTTTTTGCCCTCTTCCTTTTCTTTCTTTTCTCTTTTTAAAATAAGACATCCCTTTATTTTTAAATTTTGGCAACAGGTTTAATTCAATGTTGACAATAATGTGACAACATGTTTCCCTAGATGTCAGGTGTTACTATGGTATTTAACTGTCTTACTGATATATAATTCACAAATACATCTTGCCCATTTAAAGTGCACAATTAATTGTTTCTTGTAAATTCACAGATATGTGTAAACACCACCACAGATAGTATTAAAATTTTTTTCAACTCTAAACAAATCCCAGACCCCTTAACTTTCACCTTCCCATTACCTGACTCCCCAACCCCAAACAATCTCGAAGTCTGTCTCTATAAATTTGCCTCTTCTGGGCATTTCATTTAAGTTGAATTCTATAAAGTATGGTCTTTTGTGACTGTATTTTTTTCTCACTTAGAGTCTTTTTTTAAGTAAAATAGGAATAAGGAGTTTGAAGGGCTTTTAAATTCAGTAACAGAAAAAGACAGTTTGTCTCAATACCAAGGAGAGTAGGGAAGAGAGGAGCACATCATGATTTGAAAATCTTCCTTTAGAAATTAGGGAAAGGCAAAGCCAGAAATAAGTCCTGATGGCTTTTTCAGCAACTGCCTGTGGAGGCACCTCTAGGATCCATCCCTGTGAAAACTTAAGAGCATTCCTTATGATAACCAAATTGCAGAGGAGTGGGGGGAGGCACTCACCAATTAGGTTCAAATTTTGTTCTATCAGTTGTTTAAGCAGCTGAAGTGTAAATTGATCATGTGTATCTGTAAACTGTCCATTGTTAAAAAGTATAAAACCCATAGCCATTTTTCAAGATGTTATCCTTATATGAATTCTTGGTTCTAGTTACCAGTACAAACAAACAAACAGAACAATATAAGAATCTAGGGTACTGAACCCTAACACATTCAATTTATGTGCTGGTAATAAAGAGAGTTATAAAAAATACACTCTGCAAAGAAGCAAAGAAATAGTATTTTCAGAGTGGAACACATTATTCCTTTTTTTAAAAGTCTGTATGTGTGTACGTGTGTGTGTGTGTGAGTGTGTGTGTGTGTGTGTGTGTGAGTGTGTGTGTATGCACATGTGTGCCTCTGGGGATTAAACACAGGAGTGCTTTACCAACTGAGCTACATCCTCAGCCTGATTTTTATCTTTTATTTCTTTTAAATAGAATCCTAAGTTCCATGACTGACATTGAACTCGCAATCCTCCTGCCTCAGCTTCCTGAGTCACTGGGATTGTAGGTATGTGCCACCCTGCCTAGCTAAGCATATTATTCCTAAAGCACTAATGTTAAGGCCTTGAATTAAATGAATTACAAGAATAATTTTTAAAAAGTGGTTTTCTCAATAGTATACTAGGGAAAACCAACTTCAGAGTTTGTAATTCTTAGTAAAATCATGAAAGAAGTGTCTTTAAAATGTGTGTTATGAGTTGGACATGTAGAACATAAGAATTGCTGGACTAATGGGTGCTCTAAATGAGCATACTGAGACTACATAAGCAATGTTTTATTATTAAGAATGATTTATATACCTGTACTCTTTTAATTGCTTCAAGTTATAGTTCTACTTTAGCAACATCATTTGGAGAATTTTATTTATTTATTTATTTATTTATTTATTTATTTTAGAAACAAAATGCATTTTATTTTTATTTTTTTTTATTGATTGTTCCAAACATTACAGAGCTCTTGATAAATCATCTTTCATACATTTGACTCTATTGGGTTTCGAACTCCCATTTCTACCCCAAATACAGATAGCAGAATCACATCTGTTACATACTCACATTTTTATCTAATGGCATATTAGTGACTGTCTTGATCTCCTACCTTTCCTAACCCCTACTATCCCCCCTCCCCTCCCCTCCCACCTTCCCTCTCTGCCTCCTCAGCTGTTGTTCAATTCTCTCCCTTTCCCCCCCCCCCTTGCCCATCATAACCTCTTATACTTTTGTGTATCATTGAAGGTCTCCTACCATTTGCAAATCCTTTCCCTTCTCTCTCCCTTTCTCTCCCCCCATTCCTTTTTGTTTACTGTTAGTCTTTTCCTCATGCTCTTCCTTCCTGTTTTGTTCTTAGTTGCTCTCTTTATTCTTTTTACTTTAGAGTGTCTTTTTTCTTCCTTTCTTTTTGAAGCAGAATAAAGTTTTTATGCTGTATAATTTCTTAAAAAAATTAAACCAGGGATTTTATAGGATTTCCCCCCAATTGAAGTATTTTCTTTTATGTGATATATAAGAAACTATATTTTGTAAATTCTAATTTAAATGTGCTTCCTTAGTACAATTCCTCTTATGTCTAAACAATTTCATTTATTCTATTTTGCTAAGCCCTTTTGGATGAAAGAAAAATTAAGCTTTGAGAGATTAAATGACTTTTCCAAAATCTACAGCTATAAAATGGTCATATATCTACCTAAATCCAGGTTTCTTATATCAAATCCCAAGCAATTTTCACCATTATCCACTGTCATGTAGAAAAGTTGTTGAAAAATGCCAAGAAATGGACTCATTAAAAAAAATTAAATCAGATCTGGAATTTTACCCAGGTTCTTTATATTAAAAAAAAAAAGTAACAACAACAAAATAAAACAAATAAAATGTGGTGTGCACATGTGAGTATGAGTGTTTGTTAATTTAGTTTGGTTTACTGTCCTGATAATCAGTAACCCTTCAGTATACCTCTAAATAGATTATTAGTTGTTTCTAGTATAATTCATACAGAAAATGGGTCCCTGGAGCTAAGGATCTGTTTGACCTTTGCACAGACATCATAGAGAAGCCAGGATCAGAGATGACTCATTCAGGCATGCAATACAACTATGTTGAAAATCCCTTAGATTAAAACAGGTTTCTCATTCATAGTATTCAAAAATGTTTCAGACATTAAATTGTTATGGGCCAAGCTATATGGGCAATTACCAAACAGACTCTATTTTACCCAGAGATCCATGTGAGATAAGAAATGCTTCTAACATGGAAACACCCCAGCTCTGTACCCATCAGTAGTTGCTTAGCATGGTATGTTTGGCAGCACGAAATGGCAATTCTTATGCAATGTAAAATTGTTTCTGTTTGGTTCCAATTTTTCTTGGGCAATGTACCCTAACAACATAGAATGTTAATGTTTGTCTAGACATCAGTAACCATTCTTCAACTTGTACTCAACTAAGTTCCTTTTGACCCACTTCCCCTTCTGTTTATAAGTTTAGATCTCATAATGTTTGCTAGTAGTTTTGAATCATAGCAACACTTACTTATGATTAATGTGGTTTGGGACTATCAAGGGGTGTTCTAAACCTTCAAACCTTCAAGGGTGTCAAAGGGTGTAGACTTGCAACTTGCCCCTTGGTCCACCAACTGGTAAATCCAGACCACCAGCTGATGTATAAAGACAGTTCCATCTCCTGCTTTAGGATCAACTTAGTGATTTATTGCAATCTTGCCATAACAAAATCTTTGCTCCCAGTAAGAGCACTCTAAGGTAGATCATTATATTAACTCATATCTTCGAATTTGAAGTTTATAGACCACTATACAGCCCACTCTGATTGTAAATTATTGGGCCAGATTGTCTTTTATTTATTTATCCTTCTGTTTAATTTTTGTGTAGGCTTTGTGTTCAATTTTTGGAAAACAATCAGGACATTGTGGGCTTTCTTTGATGTGACAGAAACGTTTCTATTGAGGCAAATGTTCTAGATAATTGAAGAGGAACTCCTTATTATATCGCATAGTTTCATACTTTTCAATGTTTTTGTAAAAATTTATTTTGTAGCAGCTGAGATTTGTTTTAATTAAGTGTGAAAAGACATCCGGGCATGAAAATGACTGTCATGGAAGGAGAAATTGTTATTATTCTCATAGTCTCCTAGAAAGAGGGGATGAAGCATATATTATAATGAATCACGCAGGTGGAAGAGGGACAGAAAGAGAGGAGCTAGGGCAAGATACTTTATTGTGGTTTTGGTGGCAGGGAAAGGGCGAGTTTCCGTTTAGAGTGTATGAATTACTTTGGTAGACTCAGGCTTGAGGGGTGGCCTGATGGCGTCCACTTGTCTGGTACTTGGTGCTGGGGAACTGAGGACCGGAAAGGTTTCAAGAAGAGGGAGCATGGTAAAAGGAGGGTGCTGAAAGCAGTGTCTTGGGATTGGCCAATTTGCAGAACAAAGTCATGGTCTCAAGTGAGCTGTCTGTCATTTCTTTCCCTGGACGAGGAAGTCCTTCCATGGTTGACCTGCTGAATATATTTTCATTGAGACTGTTTAAAATGTCTGATGACAAGTTTTTATTATATTCTTTAATCTCTCTCTGGTGAGATGTCCATCTACAACTTCTTTCTAATATTAGATCCCCTCTGCTTCCTCTCTGTCCAATTAATCTGCAGTGATGAGAGGTCTGAAATGAGCACCTTTTTGGAGATATGGTAGTCTCCCCTTATTTTCAAGAGACACATTCCAAGACTTCCAGATGGTTGAAACCACAGATAGTACCAAACCTTATACATCTGTGAATTTGCCTATACACAGAAACCTGTGATAAGGACTATGTTTATACATTAGGCATAGTAAGGAATCGACAATTTCTGATTGATATTCCTCAGGTCAGGGAAACTTTTCTGTGGCAAGTGGTCTCTTTGAGAAGGAGTAAATACAAAGCTTGGCTAAAGAGTCTGTGCAAAAAGTGCAGCTCAATTCATTTGTTTTATTTTTTCAAAGATCATAATCGAGCTCTTGCTGTGATAAAGACAACTCTGATGGACACAAAGTTAACAAAAACAAACGGTTTTATTACCCTTCATGAGATAACATCAAGTGTGAAAAATACATCACCATTTGGATACGTAAAAGGTAATTATGTGAAATGCTATAGAAATGAGAAAGGGCTGAACATATCAATATCTATATCTATATGTATGTATGTATCTCTCTCTGTCTCTCTCTCTCTCTCCATATATATATGTATATATATGGAAAGAGAATAAATGGCACTAATATGACGAGTTAATTTTCCAATAAAAGAAAAACTCAAATTAATTTTAAAAGCATTTATAAAAGAAACACATAATAAAGTGAACAATGGAAATAGTTATTGACTGATGCAAGTTCTCCTAGAGAAACCAGAGACAGGTTGAGGGTAATTGAGTTGAGTTTAAAGAAGGTTAAGTCCTTAAAGATTATAGTAAGTCTAAGTGTTGGCATGACTTGGTGATACTATAGAGCTCAGGACACAGTGCACCAATATACAACACCTTGGCATTTGGAAAGCAGCATAAACTGGGAGGTCACTCTATTCATTCTCACCTGAAGCAGATCATTAAACCAAGGAAGAATATATTGAACTTCCCCTGAAGCAAGTCATGAGAGCCCCACTTGAGAGATTCTCCACTTACATGTGTAAGAAGAAGCCAAATCTGAATCGTGGGGTCTTGTTACATTCCACTGAATCTATTACCAGTAGAACATACTCACATTGTCTAATCATATTTATCCATGATCATTCACTCTTCATCAAACTTAGGTATAAAAATACACAGATTTATTCTTGTTTTTGGATTTTTATTTCTAAATTCTTCTATGTCCTGATAATTTATAATAAATTTTGTATTTTTTTGTTAATTTTTCTTTCAATATAGGGTCTTCAGCCATGCCCCTATGATGATAAAGGAACTTCTTTGTCCTTACAATATCCATGGTATTGGCAAGTAGATTTGTTTCTTTATAGTATTTCTTCTGACTCAATATTCATGTCTTAGTTGTATATCTAATAAATATGTCTTTCATCGCAAGTGTCATCTTTCTAGCCAAGTAATATACACCACATCTTCTGTCTCCAGATCTTATTTATTTTTTTCTATTGAGTTTACAAACTGTCTAGACAAACACATACAGCAAACAAATAAACATAGTTCAGGTTGAAATTAGGGTTTTGTAGTTCTACTGTAGGGTGTGTGATGGAACATCAGTATTTTAAAATATCAGTTTTCTACTTTAGGCCCAGTGTTCTATCTTTACAGATAAACAAAGAAGGTACATAAACAAGTGAAAATGATGACATTGAGCAAATATTTGATTCTTTCTATGTCTGTGTTTGAAATTCCAAATTAGAATCCTTTAGATGGGTTGGAAGGGACCACATTCATTACTCGTTCATATCAAGGGCTTTAAATTAATTAAACGTAAGTTTTCTGTTCTATCACATCACTCTCAATTCTTCAAGCTGAATTTGGACTTTAACAGAACTATCATGGGAAAATTGTAAAACCAACAACACACACACACACACACACAGAGCGAAAGAGAGAGAACAGGACAGGAGCTTCTTCTCATTTGAGATTGCTCTGTAGGTATTTATTGCTTTGGCTTTGGCTCCTTTCTTGCAGATATAAGAGGAACATCTCTCAAGTGGGACTCTCTCATGACTTGCTCCAAGGGAAGGTCAGTATATTATTCCTGGTTGTATTTAATTTTCCCTTCCCAAACTCAAATTGAAATTTAATCTCCACTATGAAATATTAAAAGGTGGAACCTTTAAAATGTTGTTATGGCTCTATTTTCATGTATGGTTTCATGAATTTATTAATACTTTTATGCAATTACTGGATTCATGGGTTAACAGAAGTGATGTAAAAAACAATTTGACACTACTCCCTCTCTCTTGCCTTGTGATTCCCTGTACTATCTAGGGGCTCTATCAGCATGAAGGCCATCATCAGAGAAGGTCCCTTAACTCTGGACCAGATTCATGAATCAAAACAAACCTCTTTCTTTTATAAATTACTCAGTCTGTGGTAAATAAAGACAAGCTACATGTTAGGAAGAAGAATGTGAAACATATCTGAATTCTCCAATTTGTTGGGATCTGGGTCAGTTATTCTTTTCTGACTAATAGACTCAAAGATCACAACAAAAATCATAAGAGTTCTAACCACATGCATGATAACATATTTTACTAGCAAGCACATTGAATTCTGATTATGACTTAATATTTGCCCTAGTGTATTCCCAACAAGGCTATTATACTTTCAAAAAGGAATAATATGGGAAAATGCAGAAAATTTTGTTACTGGCTTTCTCTTAATTTCTATAAGTGATAACATCTCCTTTTTAAAATGCCTTATTCAAGAATGTAAAGGAAAAAATTAATGGCCCAAATGGAGTTTTGCTTTCATTTTAATTTGTCTTTGATCTTAGGCCTTTTTTCCCCTGTATACTTATTTCCTCTTTTATTTCTTCAATTTTCATTTTTATCTTTCTATGCTAGTAAAGGTTCTTAAAGTATTGATGTAATAATTATAATTTAAGGCTTGCCCTAAAAGCTATTACCATGGTCTTAGTACTTCACATACAGGAATAGAACAAACTGTGTGAATGCAGTTTATATTCTTGTAGAGAAAAACAAATAATGCACCACAGAATAATAAATAAGTAACTTATTTCTTGTATTAGAAGATAATACATTCTGCACAAAAGTAAAATACAACAGAAGTAAGAGATTAAGTATTTATGGATTAGAACATTTTAACTAAATTTGTAATGTTCATTTTCATTAAGAAGTTTACAGGTGAGCAAAGACTTGAAGAAGGTAAGGTCAATTGCAATTCCAATTACAAATCTGCTCCAGGCAGAAAGTTCTCTTGAAGGAAATGCCCTAAGGATGAGATGTGCTACCCTTGGTCAAGGACAGGCAGTAGGTCAATGTACAAGAGAAAGTAAGGAAAATAAAAGATAAGAATGAGTTCTGGGTATGAACAGTTGGGGAGGATGTCACAACAGGGAAGCAAATCATATTGTATCTGGGAAACTATTGTAAAAACAACAGCTTTTAATATGAATAAAATAATAGAATATTTGAAGAATTTTGGAAAAAAATAAATATAACTTTACAAATATCAGAATATCTATAAATGTGTATATATACACTAATACATGCTTTATATATATTCTAATCAAAGATGTATGTACATGGTATATATGTAACATATAGCATGAGGGTCCGGTGGCTTCTTTGCTTCCTGAATTTGCAGAATAAAATCCATGGACACAAAGGTGAGAAAAGAGTAGCAGTATTTATTAGAGGAACAGAAAGAAACAAACAGAGCTTCTGAAAAATGAAGGGCCCCCAGAGAGTGTTGTCAAAGGGAATCCGTTGTCTAGGTGTTTTTATGGGCTTGATTTGTCCCTAGAGGTGATTTGTGAAATGATATGGGACTATCAGGTCAGAAAAGGGGCCAATAAACTGTATTTTGTCTTTTTCAGAATATCTAGGGAAAAGTGTTATCTAAGGTTGTTAGCCCAAGAGTGGGGGTCAGGGTCTGTTAGCGCAAAAGGGTTCACCTTTTGCTGTTACTATTAAAGAAATGTCTTGTGGCTGGGAATAACTGGGGTTAGAAGGTTGATTTCCCAATCCTTTCTTCTCCTTTTTAAGAGTCTTTTCTTGGCTATCTATGGGTGGTTTGTCTATCTTGTACATAAATATGTAAGTATCAGGTTATATAAAGCTTTGATAGAGTATCCATGCTTATAATTATAAGAAAATCATGAAAGAAATCTTGAAATAAGAGCAGAAGTTTAGTTTCTCTTTTCTAAATGAAAAGAAAAAAGATACTGAAACCTTGAATACCAATTATCCTAAATAAAACACAAGACATTGTTTGGATCTGGAATGTTCCCCAAAATTTCATGTGTTGCAGACTTGTTCCCCAGGCCTGCAATGCTCAGAGATGAAACTCTGAGGATGTGATTGGATCACAAGGTCTCTGACCTAATCAGTGGATTAAGTGGTTGATAGCTGAATAATTACTGGGAGGCAGTAGGCATGTTTCCAAGAATCAGGTCACTGGAGGATGTGCCGTAGAAGGGTATTGCTTGTCAATAGCCCATTTTCTATCTCTTTTTCTACTTCTCAGCCACCGCCATGAGCTGACAGATTTCTTCTTCAATGTCCTTCTGCCATGATTCTTGGGACCAGCCAACCATATACTGACATTTTTGAAACTGTAAGCCACAATAAATATCTTTTCCTCTAAGTTGGTTTTCTCAGGTAGTGACAAAATTTGACTAACACCCATGCAACAATTCATGCTATCTATAGGTATAATGCCAGGTAGAAGTGGAATTTTCCTATCAATAGCCTACTTCAGTTAATTTTTTCATTTTAAAAACTGATTTTTGTTTTCTTTTGTCTGATGGCAGAGATACTTTGATGGGCCTCTTTGCCATTTTTATCATTCACATGACATTCATGACTTCAGAAAAACATGAGTAGAGAACCAGGAACATTGTGTTAGAAAAACAAAGTTTACATAGGCTTCTGTTCCAAACACATGATACAAGTAGCCCTGAAGATGAGGTATCATCACAATCCATATAATGAACATCACTTTCATGAGTATTCACTAATAATAGCAGCTTTGGAAAACTAAGGGTCTTTCTGAATTTCAGAGAACTACTATTAATTCATTAAAGGTCTCAAAGCTTTGAAGCAAACTTTCCAAATTTATGCCAGCATTTACCCTTCAGGATGAAACATTCATTTTGACTGCCATTAATTAATAAATAACTATCAGGCATTATACATTTGTATATGCGTGTATACATATTTTGTTTATTTACTATTTCAATGTGTCAGAATAAGATAATTTTTTCTAAAAATTATGAAAATTGTATAAAATTATCCATTTATTTTTATTTAATTGAGGTACTAAGGAAAAAAAATATAAGAAGAAATTTGAGCTAGCATCTGTATCAAAATGGAAGATGGCATAGAGCTATCTAGAGATCTAGAAGAATAGGATGAGGAGAAGTAAGTGTGATGGTCTCCATGCAGGAGATTTTTGCATTGTTAAAGCAAGGTAAGACCTCAGTCAGGAAAGAAGATGTGATAGATATTTTTTATGGGCCAGGCTATTTGGGCAATGATCAAAAAGACTCCATTTTACCCTGAGACTCCACATCACGTAAGAAATGCTTCTCCCATGGGAAAGCCCCACCACTGTATCCATTAATAGTTACCTTGGGCTGGAGATGTGGTTCAAGTGGTAACGTGCTCGCCTGGCATGCTCGGGGTGCTGGGTTCAGTCCTCAGCACCACATAAAAATAAAATAAAGATGTTGTCTCCACCAAAAACTGAAAAATAAATATTAAAATATTCTCTCTCTCTCTCTCTCTCTCTCTCTCTCTCTCTCTCTCTCTCTCTCTCTCTTCTCTCTCTCTCTTTAAAAAAAATAATAATTACCTAGCATAATATATGTGGCAACACAAAATAGCAATTCTTATTCAATGTAAAATTGTTCTTTTTGGTTTCCATTTTTCTTGGGCAATGTATCTTGACAGAGATTGATTGTCTAGGCATTAGTAACCATTCTCTAACTTGTAGTGAACTAGGGTCATTTTGACCCATTTCCTTCTTCTTGCTTTCTGCTATGCCAACTGGAAAGGCCCTTGGGAAATACCAATGTAACCAATGCATTGTCTCCCTAACTGCCCAATTCAGCTTCTGTACGTGTTTGCTTGCAGCTATGTCAACCTGGATGTGATTTTTGCAGTTTTTGCCTTTAAATATTCTAAAATGCTCATGCCTGGGCTATTCCTTGCAGAGACTATTATGGGTTCTATGGGGAGCAGTCGCCAGCTGGCAAACTCAATAAAGATGCTTCCATTTGGACAAAACTGGGACTTGTGTTTTCTGAGTGACCTGTCCTCAAAGAATATGATAAGATGTGAGTGGGAAAGGCAGTCAGGGACCACCTTCAGGTTGAAATTTAGAATCCAAGGAAAAACTTATTTAACTGTGATGAGAAGCCACTTAGATCTCTGGGGGCTATTGAACAGATCCATACTTAAAAAGAAATAGTTTGAAAAATATAGAAAAAGATACATATGGGTGAGGGTGGGCAGTACAAGGAACTAGATTACAATGGTTGCATTTAGCTGTAGTACTCATTTGGAGGAGAGTGATATTACTGGAAATAGTTAAAATTCAAGGGTGTTTTGAAGGTCGAGAGAGACTTCAAGATATTTGTTCTGAAATACTGGAAGAATAGAGAGAGGCATCATTACTAAGATGAAGAAAATTGGGTCAAGACATGGTTTGGCTGAAGTTTAAAAAATTTGAGGTACTATTGCATTAATAAGATTCAAGGTAAATATTTAGTGAGTAGCTGAATATCTGTGTCTGAAATTAAATGAAGGTCTAACAGCCCGACTTGAATTTGAACTAATAAACTTGAGTTCTCTGGAATAAGAAAGGTAGAAAATTAGGATAGGGAGAAAAGATAAATAATCTGTTAACTTAAGAGTCTGAAAAGTAGCTAATGAGGCAAAGTTATATTTTAGTATATATTTTTTTAATATGTGTTTAGAAATTCAGGTGCTCTTCTAACTACAACAAGCTATTTTTTGTATACCTTTTGATATGTAAAGTACAAACATACAACTTCTTTAACTATCATAATAGCTTCAGAATTAATAGGAGTCACCATTCTTACCAAGGGTAATTTTGAAATTTTGTTGGGAATAACCTTTTTTGGGGGGAAGGAGAGTACTGGTAATTGATCCCAGGTTTTCTCTGCTTCTAAACTACATGCCCAGTCCTTTTATCTTATTACTTCTTAAATTTGAGATAGGGTCTCTCTATGGTATTCAGGCTTGCCCCAACTTGCAATTCTCCTGACTCTGCCTCCAGAGTTGCTGAGATTACAGGCATGCACCACTACAACTAGCAGAAATAATAGTATTTAGATGGCAACCAAGAACCTACATTTCACTGAAAATTTATTATGAAAAAAGTTCTGATGGTAGATAATTATTAAATATGTGTTAAATAGATACCAATCTTCAAATATTTAAAATCTTATGGGGAAAATAGTTTATATTAATGAAATTAAATGTTCGGCCTCAATTCACAGACTGACTCTGTGTGTAAATTGGTTACTTGACACTTAATGCAGTTCACCTTAGCCAAAATTTTAGTCACTGTCTTCTCTGTACACCCCACACCCTCCTCACATTAACTGCTGAGCTTAGCACTGATGTGGAAGAAAAAGCTCAGCTCTAGCAAACAAGAAAAAGGCGTGGGCAGATGACAATTACTTCTTCAACTGAATACAATCTTACTCTTTTATTTTTATTTTTACATGATTTTTTTACAATTTTTATTCTCTGGGGAAATACCCCTTTCAAAGCTGAAGTCATTGTTTTTTGAAGACTTCATTTCAGTTATATCTGGCACCAAATTGATTGACATAATCTGAGGTGTAAATTCAATAAATGGATATTGATCTTGGAAAAGTTCAAATCTGAGATCAAATCCTAACTCTCCTATTAAGAGAGGAAACATTACCTTGAGATTCATACTTCTCTGATAGTTTCTATGTCTGTTAAAAGTAGAAAAATAGTATTTCTTCTATGGGATTGTAATTATGATAAATGTGATATTAAACACATGAATTTAACTCATGAATGTATTGTGCATTTTAGGCACTGAATTCATAGTAATTCATTGTTTTCCTGAAAACGCATTATTATTTTGAATTTGGCAAATATTTTAATTCTAGAAAGGACATGACAGTGGCAAATTATAATGCATAATTTTCTTCCCTGTGAACTTTATTTTATATTAGATAATTTTAGAAATAACATTGTTTCATATATATTAAGAAGTTATTTTCCAGAGTCTCATTATTTTATGTCAGACCGTGTAGGTACTGAGAATATCATAGAGAACAAGAACATGACCAAGTACCTTCTCTGGTAACAATAACATTTATTTGAAGATTTGAATCCTGGTATTCAATCATTGAGAATATCAAAGACTGAAGAAACGTTATATACTTCAGGAAGCAAGTAAATTTGGAAAAGTATTGAAATTTAATCATGATACTCAAAATCCCAGGCTAAGAAGCAAGATGTTGCTGGCCAGGTGAGATTTAATAAGGAATACTAAAGATTAGGAGACCTAATAATGCTCAAGAGGGAGAAGAGTCCATATTCAAGACAAAAAGGAGTTCTCAGGGGATTTGGTATTCTATTTTATTTGTATTTGTATATCAGTATCTTTAATTCTTCAGTCAGATTCCTCCCTAGAGTAACCCTGAGAATAGCTAAAAAGGCTGGCTGGCCTGGAAGTGACAGTGTTCTTGATAAGAGCTATCTAAAAACAAGGGGAAAGAACAGGATACTGGTCATTCCACACTGTAGTGCAGGGATCAAAGTGATACCACCAGTTACCTGTGATGAGTCCTGCTTCCTCACATGTTGAAGTACAACATGAGAGAAGCATGCAGAGTCAGGCATATAAAGCCGGGAGAAAGAAGGGGCCATAGCTGGTATCCTGGTATCCCAAGAAGTGAGGCCTTCCACCCTTTCTATGTCTTAGACCTCCTTTGTTCTCCAGCTCTCTTCCCCCTTGTCTAGCTCCTTCCTGGAATGACTAGGCCCAGGAGATGCTCCCTGGGATGGCCAAAAGGTGAGAAGCAGATGGTTGAGGGAAGAGCTAGATGGAGCAGCCCAGGACATATTAATTAACAACTTCTATAACTCCCTGTAGGGAGGGGCAATTCCTGGGACAGGTTACCTTAGCCAGAGGTTAGAGCAGGAGCACCTTCTTTATAAGGGTGGAGGAAGGGCTCTGAAGGAATTAACATTTCAATCCCTCCATTCTCTGGATCTGACTTTTGCCTGTCTGCCTGTCTAATTCTAGCTTCAAAAGAGAACACAATGCTCACCACAGAGAGTTCCTAAATTTTACAGGCTGCATTACTGATCTATCAAAGGTTCCCTGAGATTTCAACAAGTATGCTTCAGCTACAAGACTGTCCTAAGAGACAAAGTATGGGCAGTTCCATTTTGTGAAGAAGATTATCTCATTATTTTTCTGTTTTTATTTGTATGTGCTTGGCATATAATTTTTCACAATGTTCTTTTCCTTGTTGGTAAAGGAAGGAGAAAAGAAGGAAAGGAAGATGAAGATAGGGGAATAAGGAAAAAGAGAAGTATACAAGAAAAATCTATATTTTATATGTAGATCATGAAATAAAATGATATTTAAAAAGTTAACTGGGAGCAATAGTCGTACCTAGCATTTTAGGGAAGGGAGAGCTCAGTATATAATGAGATGGATGGTGGGGATCAGGAAAATTTTTATGGAGAAAGTGAAATTTGAATTCAATATTGAAGCCTGTTTAATACTCAGATAAACAATGAAAAGAGAAAGCACTTTAGAGGCAGAAGGAAAGATAAAACAGATGAGAAAAAGAATAATCCTCAGTGTATCCACTCTTAAAATTTTTTACATCCTAATCAAATGGTGGCTACTAATTGTCCCTGTGTCACCTCCCCTTAATACCAAATACCATTTAATAAAGTTCTCTTTTGGCTATCAACCAGTCTCTCCCCTCTCCTCTCTGACAAATGTGTTCACTTACTGTACTACTGCCGAAACCAACTTTGACAAATTGAAAACAATCATGTTTTCATCAACATTGAATTACAGATATAAAATATTGTATGGAAATCATAATTTGATAAATGGGAACATTCTGGGTCCCATATTGAGTCCAGATGGTTATAGTGTCTTTAATACATGCATCCATTTGGCATTAGCACATTTGTGTATCACAATCTCCTTCTAATTTATGCTTAATGATGGATAGTTTCCAAGTAATACAAGATGTTCCCCAACATGTTAAACTTCTGGTAAGTTAGTAGACAGTGAGCCCTTCATGGTGTACCTTTTAGTCTCAGCATAACTGTTCAAATATGATTTGGACTTCAGACTGATTAACTGATATTTTCTGCTCCAAGACAATGAATAGAATAAAATGAACAATTGCTTCTCTCCCAAGGAGGGAAATGTCCTCAACCTAAATTGTTATGCTAAATCTAAACTATAAAAATTCAGAATGTTTTCTCCAGGCTGTAGCTAAATAGTGAGATTTTTGCAAATATCATTTCAAGGTTTTGGGGGAATTGGCTAATTTTTGCAAAACTGTCTGTAGTTAAATTAGGAAAGTGGGATAATGTTGCCTTAAATGTAATGTACATTTATTTATTTTTGAATCTATAAATTTTCCTTATCTTACTCTTTTTCTTCCTTTTTAAGCCTGAAACTTTATTTCTAATTTGTTTTCCTTGAGTGTATCTTAGTCCTTTCAATGTAGTCTAAAATTAGATGACTTTCCGTCACCCACAAAATAAAAAAATGAAATTATTGGGTATGTCTATAAAGTCTGGTCACATTTTTCATCCTCTCTAGATTTGCAACAATGTACTCTATATTTTATTATTGTTTTTTTATGTATACATGCATATATCGAGCATTAATAATATACATGTATATGTGAATGAAATATATAGATATATAGATATATATGATCCTAATGCCATTTGAGTTTCTAAAACTAGTCTGTGCTATTTCCCTAATTTTAAATTTGCATATAACCTCATTATATTTATATGATACACCTTTCTTTACAAAAACTGTCCTGGTATATTTATGTTGCTTATTACTAGAAGAATTATAAGAGAATACTAGGACATAGTATATATTGGAGATCAAAAAAGAAGTTATAACAGTGTGTGTGTGTGTGTGTGTGTGTATGACTCCATTTTCTATCACAACTATGAAATACCTGAGATTGGATAACTTATAAAAAAAATGGTTCTTTTTGCTCACAATTCTCAAGGTACAGGACTAAAGGGCAATATCTAGTGATCTCTTTGCTGGCATGCTCGACATCCCATAGCAAGAGACAAGCAGTACATGATTATATGTGTCTCCGCCAATGTTTCTCTTTCTTCTTATAGAGCCATCAGTATTCAATCATAAAAGCTTAACTTTGATGACCTTTTTCAATCCTGACCACCTCCCAAAGATTCTGCCTCAAAATATCACAGACAAATTAAGTTTTCATGCCTTTAATACCTCAGAATGGGGATTCAATTTCAACAATAAACTCTTGGGGGACATACTCAAACCTTATGCAAACTAGAGCAGTGTACAGACACTGACACAAAAACACACACATACACACATCTCAAGGTAAATAGAAGAGTATGTGCCAGTATTTAGTTCTAAGTCATGTTCTATAATTTCATTAAAAATGAAACAAAATCAAACTTTTTAATTTTTCTTATACTTTTCTCTCTAAAACACAGAATTTTTTCCTTCAATTTATATATTCTCCATAGAAGTGTAAATGGATTTTAATTCTTGCACTACAGGAGTCTTATTAAAGAAATCAGAGCCTAATCTGACATGATGAAGATTTGTGCCTATTTTTTCCTCTATTAGTTACAGGATCTCTGGTTTAATTCCTAGATCCCTGATCCACTTTTAGTTGAGTTTTGTGCATGGTGAGAGATAGGATTTTAATCTCATTTTGTTGCATTTGAATTTCCAGTTTTTCCAGCATCAATAAATGAGATAGATTCAAACTGAAAAACTACTTCTCAGCAAAAGGAACACTCAGTGAGGTGAATAGAGGGCCTACATTTTGGGAGCAAATTTTTACCACATCAAATAGAGCACTAATATCTAGTATATAAAAAGAACTCAAAAATCCTAACACCAAAAAGCTTATAACCCAATCATTAAATGGGCCAAGGAACTGAATAGACAATTCTCAGAAGATGATATACAATCAATCAACAAATATATGAGGAAATGTTCAACATCTCTAGCAATTAGAGAAATTCAAATCAAAACTACTCTAAGATTTCATCTCTATAAAGTCAGAATGGCAGTTATTAAGAACACAAACAACAATAAGTGTTAATGAGGATATGGGGGAAAAGGCATAGTTGTACATTGCTGGTGGGATAGCAAATTGGTGCAGCCAATATGAAAAACAGTATGGAGATTCCTTGGAAACCTTGGAATGGAACCACCATTTGACCTAGCTCTCCTACTCCTTGGTCTATACCCAAAGGACTCAAAAACAGCATGTTACAGGGATATAGCCCCATCAATAATTATAGCATAATTCACAACAGCTAAACTGTGGAACAAACCCAGATGTCCTTCAGTGGATGCATGGATAAAGAAAATGTGGTATACATACACAATGGAATATTATTCAGTATTAAAAGAGAATAAAATCGTGGCATTTGCAGATAAATGGATGGAGTTGGAGAAGATAATGCTAAGTGAAGTTAGCCAATCCCCCCTGCCAAAAAAAAAAAAAGAAGTCAAATGTTTTCTCTGATATGAGAATGCTGATTCATAATCCGGTTTTGGGGGGAACATGGGAGGATTAGATGAACACTAGATAGGACAAAGAGGTGGGAGGGGATGGGAGGGGGCATGGAGGTAGAAAAGAAAGTGGAATGAGATAGACATTGTTACTCTAAGTATGTGTATGAAGACAGGAATTGTATGAATATACCATTTGTGTACAACCGAGATATGAAAAAATGTGTTCTATATGTGTAATATGAAATGTATGCATTCTGCTGTCATATATAACAAATTAGAATTAAAAATAAATTTAAAAGAACTCTAAATATACATTAGAGTTTTTTACAATCTGAAGTCATTCTATTTTATTGTTAAGAGTAAATAATATCAATTATTTAGCTTTTTGTTGTTTTAGTGGTGGTTGTGGAAAGTTTGCTTCTATGCATGGCAGTACATTGTTAATAGCAGATATAACTGTTAAAAGAGTTGTCTAATACTCTATATCAAAGGATATTGAAGTATGGCAAATAATTTAATTTTTATCAGGATAATTTTTGATGAGACATGCTTTTTGCTTAAGGTTAATACTCATGTAAAAGAATAATCCAAAAATTTTGCTATTTTACATTATGTTTATTTCAAAAAATTACTCATCTGGAGTACTTGTTATTCAAGGAGCCGACCAATGTTGTCTAACTCTCCTTGCAGAGGAGATGTAGGCTCTCATCAATGCAGTGATTTCCAAATTTCAGTGTATTAGAATCATGTGGAGGTCTTCTACACACAGAGTGCCTAGTCCTTCCCCCAGAATACCTGATACTTTAGGACTGAGGTGGGGATTGAATATTTGTATTTCAAACAAGTTTTTACTGACTCTAAAGTCCTTTGAGAACCAATGCCCTGAATAATCTCCTATATGGCTTATTTTATTTGCATGGAGTAGGGAACTACTGAGAAAATCATCCCGCAAATCATTTCCATGGTTTCATTTCCAAATCATTTTCTTCTCTCATGAACCCCACTTGAGTGAAGTTGCCAGAAAATGCCCCAGTATTTAACTGAAATAGCTCGACCTTTTCCTATGGATTGGTAGAAAAAGTGCGAGAACCTATCTTATGTACATGAAAACTTTCAGTATTTATGAGATTCCTTTGAAAATCCCCACTCACCTCAAATACATATTTACTTTAATTATTTGCATCTAGACCTCTTGAAATTAACCTATAATAAGAATAGCCTACACCAGATTGAAAGAAACTGTCTGTTAAATATATTGCCACAGAATGTGTTGGCGGTGTAGTAAAATTTATTCAGTAAAGTATTAAAGAAGATTTGGATACTGATTTTTGGAATGTTTGACCATGCTTTTTTTTTTTTAATTCTCTAAACATTTTTTGTGTTTATTTAAATCTATTTAAGGAAACTTAATCCTGAAAATGAAACCTGGAATTCCTGTAATTTTTGAGCCCTTTACTCTGAAACACTATAAGGATAGAAAGGACATCTTAGAGTGACTGTATTTCTGAGAGCAGAAACATATTTCTCTACATGTATTTAATAAAGAAAAATCATATCTTAGGTTTTGAATGTCTTAAGGTTTATGGGGCAGAATTTGCACACACTAAAATATCTCGGAATTTTTCCTGGAGCCTCTTTCTCCCTGTATTTTTACTATATCTTTTCTCATTGAAATTATCAAAAACAAATTTGAGAGTTTTTCTCCCTTCTTTTTTCATCATTCAGCTTATTTTTTTGTTTCTGTTTTTGTCAATTATTTTCATGGTGAGTCACCTTTATTTGTTTTAGATTCCATTTGCTTTATTTCAGCTTGCTTTTCTTAGTGTTGCTGCCTTCATTTCATGTTCAGAATTGTTTCTCAGCCTTTGGGTTTTTCTTCCCACTTTTATTTTTCCTTTGTTGATTCTCTGGTGCTCTTACTTTGTTGCCAGAGTCAAAATGAATGTGAAACCAGTGTCTCATGTGGATTTACTTTGTTCTGCACTACATTTTTCTTTTATGTTTTTGTTTGTTACAAATTATCATGGTTTATAAACCCTTCCAGGCTTTTCAAAGAGTTTTGTATTACTAAACATGAAAAATAAAAGGATGTAGCTGTTTCAAAGGGACAAATTCTCTCTTAGAAGTCACAGAGGACAATAAAGTAAGCAATAGAATGGCGATTGGGTGTATTTTCCGACATCATGAGGCAGTGCAGTAGCTCTTAGGATGTCACAGAAGTTAATGAGGCAATTTCCTGTGGAGAGATAGGACAGTACATAGCAAACCTCCTGATACCTTCTGCATAGAACACAAAAGCCACTTTACACACTGGAAAATGTAGTTTCAAAATAATTCAGGAAATAATGTCTACTTATAAAAATTGAATCACTGACCCAGGTTTATTCAGAGCCTGAGACATCTGGTGGTAAGGTCACTGGTGACTAAGTTTAGTTGAACATTTTGTTTCCTTAGTACATCTTGATCTCAAACTCCAAAGAAAGATCCCCAAAACATCCATGTCCATATTAAAATCATCTTGGATTGTACATTGTACCTCACAGTTTTCTCATTAGCAAGTTTAGAAATCACCTCTGACTCATGAAGAAGACTTTACTGAAAACATAATGGTTTACAAAGAAAAATTTGAGTAACTTGGTGAAATAAAGTTAAAAACAAACCAAACGAACAAAAGGTACAAGAAGATTCAAGAGAGGCTACTGCTAGTATGATGACCAAAACTTTGTCAAAGGAAGGAAATGCCATGTGGACTGTTGTCTCTGAGGACACTGTTCTTTGTAGCAGCATAAATTCTTCTTTACCTACAGGTAGCTGGAAGTTCCAGGCAGTGTATTTTGATTGGCTAAGCCCAGTTTATGTACTCACCACATAGGTGTTAGAATGATGGCTTTATCTTCTCATCTGAAGCCTGGACAAATCAGATTCTCACTGTGGAAAATTCTCCAAATAGGGGCAAGATGGAGGCCAGCCAAGAAAATGATAAATAGCCCTTACATTTGTATTTTATGTGTGCATTCCTGAACACTATAGTTTAGTTTCTACCTGTTTTTGAGATGTGTGAAATGGAATCAAAACACATGCTTTGGAATGACATTTCTCTTTTTCTCTACATTATGTTTGTGAGATGCATATTGATATTAGGAGCCAAACATGATTATTTCCAAAGTACTATTGTTTTCCATTTCATAAATATATCACAAGGTATAATGATTCCATTTTATGACTATATTGCATATTCTTTTAAATAAATTTTTACTTCCTCTAGATTACTTACCTTGCAGTGAAAATTCTGGTCCTCCCTTTCTCTCTACATACACATATATTTGCATATGTAATGTGTTTAATAAGTAATGATGATGGATATTCCAAAATATTTGACTAATTTATACTTCTGTGACCTGTTTGTGAGAATTCCTATGGCATCTAGATTGGTTAGAAAATTGGCCATAGCAATGTTGCTAAACAAAAGGCTCCCAAGCTCAGTGGCTGAACACATCAACCATTTAGTCTCATGTGCCTGAAGAATATGTATGCTTCACTCTGCATTTCTGTAGATCTGAGTCTGCTTCATGAATTGCACAGCCTACTTAGAGCAGGTTACCAGAGGCATGTTTTCCTATGACAGTGATAGAGGCATTGAGGGCAAGGACAATAAGGCACCCTCTTTTGAAGTCTCTGCAAAATACTGTGTTCACTAACATCTCACTAGATAAAGCAAGCCAGAAGCCTACTCCCCAAGTTAGAAGTACGCAAATGTACTATGTTAGCTTAGTAGATGGTATTACCTGGTTACATGGCAGAAGTTGTGGATATGGGGTCAGGGAGAATTGAGGTCATTATTCCATCATAGCCTTGACTTCTCAACAATGATGCCAATTTCAAACCTTTTAAAATGATTTATAATGGCATTTCACTTGGCTTCAGGATGTGTACTTGATTGCCAATGAAGTTAAACATATTTTCATATCCTTATTAGCTATTTTCTGTTACTTATTTTCTTACAGATCCTTTGTCTTTTCCTGTTGTTTTGAAGTCATTCTGTATAGTTTGATTTTCACCTCCCCGCCCCCACATATGTTCTTACAAACAGCATGTATTTTTACTTTCTTTTTTAAAGGCTACTCATGGGGTTCTTATTTTTAAAGTAATCAAACATATCCTTTCATTAGCATTAATATTTATTTTGATTTTTACTTTGCTTAAGATGTCCTTTTTTGAAGTGAAATTATAAAAATACTTTCTTACATTTTCTTCAAAGCTGCTGATAGATTTGTTTCACAGATTTTAGTCCTAACTATATGGTGTCTTTCCACTGATCTTCTTTAAGTCTTTCATGATTATTCTTATTCCTTTGTGCTCAAGCTTTAAATGAGCATTCCAAGTTCTGCAAAATAATATTTAAATTTAATTTATATTGCATTGGAATTATGCACAGTTGAAATTTTTTTTCCAATAATATGTTTAATAGTTCTTTAATTCATGAAAAACATACTTTGATCATTTATTTCTCTGAAAAGCCTTATGTTTTTCTCAAAAAGGTTCTTATATTTTGAAAGTGTGTTTATTCTTGAATAAATTATTTTTTTTTTCTGTACTAGGGATTGAACTCAGGGATTCTTTAACATTGTACTAAACCCTTAGAACTTTTTATTTTGTCCTTTGACAGAGTCTCCCTAAGTTGCCCAGGTTGGCCTTGAATTTGTGATTCTCCTGCCTCAAATGTCTTGAGTAGCTGTAATTAGAGGCATATACCATGGTGCACAGCTTCATTTATGAATACCTCATGTTTTCAGAGAGATTGTAATGATATGATTTTAAAATATTATTTTCTAAACATTTATTGATAGAATGTGGACTCACATGTAGTTTTTTTTTGTCCACCAATACTACTGATTTCATTCATTAATTCTAATAATTTTACATGTTAATTGCTTTGAAATTCTTATGTACAAAGTCATATCCTCTATAGATATGAAAAGTGTCATTTTTTTCCCAAAGTATTTTAACATGTATTTTCATTACTTGCCTTACTGAATTTGGTAAGTCCAAAAGTAAAACGTTGAATTGAAATAATAGTAGCAGAAATTTTGCTTTTAAATTGAATATAAAAGGAAAGATTTCTTACATTTTATCATTATAAGTTTGCTTTAAGTTTTAGACATACTCTATCACTTTTTGAAAGGACTGTCAGGATTCTACCTTTTTAAAGCACATGAATGGCTGCTTAATTTTATAAATGCTTTTATTGCATGTATTCAAAAGACCATTTTATTTTTTATTCCTTAGTCTTTCATGTGGTTAAACTTTGACTAATTTTTTAATGCTAAATTAAATTTGCAAGTCTCAAGTAGTCTAAAATAAATCATGATGCATTTTCTTTATATACATTGGCTGGATTCGGTTTAAGACACTCCTCAGGATTTTCACATCATCATTTCAGACTAACATAGCCCTTTCCTTTCTGTGACCTTTTTCAGGGTTTGATATCAAGTTGCTCTAGCCCAAAATGAACTGAAAAATGTCCTATAATGTTTTATTCTTTGTAAGTTTTTTTGAGGGTTTAGCACACAGCTTAAAATAATTACTCCAGTGTGATTTTTCCATCAAAGAAATAAGTAATTTAGAAGTGTTGATATTACTCCTCAGAAATATAGGTTTTCTTTCTTTCTTTTTTTTAATTGACTTCTCCTTTGCTACATCATAGTTCATTTAGAGCTTTGACCTCTCTTTCTTTCTTTATTGACTTTTTGCTTGCTTTTTTTTCTTTTTAAGACTGATATACGTTTAGCAAATGTAAGGTAACAATATTACTTATTTTCTGAACTCTTGCACCTCCTAGTGTGAACAGTTGCTAACCAAGTAAAGACATTTCTGTAAATCCATGGGGGCTGTATTTATAATCATCCTAATTTTGTAATACATTGTTATAATTTTTTCCATGGGTTCTCTAAAATTATTGATGCTCAATAGTTGCTGGGTGAAGTGTCTAACATGAAGTAGTAAAATGTAGAAAAGAAGAAAATATGGCCAAGCAAATGGATATATAGCCTGTTTAGAATTTTCCATGTGTAATTTTCAATTATTAAAAAAAATCTGAATAGGTAATTATAAGATTATTTCCACTACCATGTAAAGTATGACATAAACACTTAAATACTCAAACATAAACATGCACAGTCACACACCCTTTAGAAAAAAGGTTCACATCTAGAGATTCACTACAATTTTAGGATGAAAAAAATAGTACTGCTTTGTGACAAAATTTATGTCATACATTGTTGGTTCTTCTCCATTATCTTTCCTAGCCAATACCCTTAGAGAACACTGCTATTTGGTTTCTCCCTTTTCCTTCTTTGTCTTCAGCAGGCTGTTCTCTGTTGACCATCTCAGTCAAACCACGTTTGACTCTAGCAGTTAATGGCTTCAGTGAATGAGAGACAACTGCAGGAGAGAGGACGTAGCAGAGGACTAGTTCTATCTATTCATGGGACCTGGCTTTGCTAGGCCTTAAGAAGACAAGGATGGATTTCTATACCCAAGGCTCCAACTTTCTTCCAAAGCTAGAGTCCTCTACTCAGCTTTTCCTAATTTCCCACTCATTTATAGGGGCAAAATCATTTATAAATCCTGCTAAATCCTAGATGATTCATCATGTATTACATTTAATATTGTCCACAATTTTTATAGTCTTTTTTTAAAAAATTAAACACTATTTACTGTCACATCCTAGGCTAATACATTCTCATTATTTTTTTCAAACACACTATCAATTCATAATTATTTGAGAATTTTCATTCATGAAATAAATTTTGAGTACCAATAATTAAATAAATAGCTGTACTTTAGGGAACACTGCCCTGTACACTGAATTTACTCAACCTTTTTAAAATAAATCAAAGATTTGATCTCTAAAGTGACTATGGAGGGGACTCCTTAGTCTTAGTATTTATTTTAAGAAAGTGACTTTTACCTTAAAGAATGGGCATAATCAACTGAAACCTATTACTAGAGTTTCAGTTGAATAGAGTGAAATAATTTAATGTTATTTCCGTAACCTAGTGTTTCTGTTTAATATTGTCCAATATATTCTGAGTAAGTTAATAAAGTCACAAAAAATCACTTGAGATTAGGTATCCATATTTACCCATTGAAAATATTTTAAATATTAAATACCTAACATATAACTTGCTTGAAATTATTTTTATCATGTACTTGTACTTATTTGATTTGAAAAAATAGTACTTTTCATGCCTCATAGATAATAATAATGCCTTAGGCAATTATAGAAATTAAAAATTATTTCTCAATGGACTATAAATGTGGCTTGTCACAGATAGACAGGTAGCAGTAAATTTCCAATTGAGTTTCCACCACTACTCCAATATTAAACTCTGATCATTCCAAGAAAGAGCAAGTTAATCATCATACAATTAGAAATAAAACAAAACAACTAGTCCACTTTATGGAGAAGCCATTCCTAGCACTGCATGTTTGACTGAAACAAAGTTAAATCTTGGAGATTCTAAGAATTTGAGCATTTGAGTTTTCAGGTAAAGGGTTTTAGCTTTCTTACTAGTTCTGTTTATACCCAAAGCCCCAACTTGAGGGTGATTTGGAACTTTGGATAGAAACAATTTCATGGCAGTCAAGAAAAAGGAAAATTAATTTTTCCCCAATAAGGACTTTGTGTAAACATTCATTCCTCTCTTATGATATGGACTCTGTTCAAAACCTTCTTATGGAAAGATAGGACTGCTTATTTCTTGACCAGTAAAAATACTAGGTATAATCATTGATAAGTCACTCCTTACTGAGAAGCCAATTTAGAATAGAAATGGACAGGCAAGCTCCTAACAGTAGGGTAGAGGCTTCTGAGGTATAAAGTAGAGAAGAAGAGAAGAACAGCAGGTTTTCACATTAATTTGGTCCATAACCTTGGCACTAAAGTGATAATAGAAATCTCATAAGGTGTGAATGAAGGTCTCCAACCAAGCTAGTGAAGATATTACATAATACATCAGTTATAAAACCTCTTTTGCCTACATATATAGTGAGTGTCTCAGACCTAATAACACTTAAACTACTAGCATTGTGGAGTGGCAGGAAAAGTAAAGATTTTGAAGTCAGATGAGTTAAAGTTAGATATCTGATCCACTGGGTGAGCCATTTAACCTTTTTTATTCATGGTCTTTTTATCTGTATAGTAAGAATATTGGATCCGATCATCTAAAAATTTCATTGAGCTTCATAAAATCTATGGTTCTACATACATTTAATGATCAAATTCCAAGTAATGTAGATGTGGCATAATGGGAAGAGAAATGGATTTACTTTAAGAGAAAACAGACCAAGTGTGGATAATTAGGACACCTTAGATTTTATCTCCATGACTTTGTAATCTTGGATTTATTAGTGTTAGGATACTATAACTGCTCTTCTTCAAAATTGGCACAATGATTGCTGGTTTTAGTAAAGAAAAATTGGAAGAAAACATAGAGACATACTTTCTAAACACCGTACAAATATAAGAAACCAACAGTTATATTATAGTCTTGAATACTGGATCTCAAAGGAAACTGAAACTTGAGGTACCTAAGTTTAGACCTTTCTTGAAGGTACATGTGGCTGGCAGTTAAGAGTAGGTGGGCATGTTTTCCTGTGTTAATAGCCTCTGTAAACAGATGATGGAACCTTTGTCATACTGAATTCCTATTGACTAACAAAGCAAAGCCCACACTATACTTAATTGGACAAATAAATTTGATCAGAAATAAATCCTTACTACTGCACCAAGTAAATGTAAAAATTGATTTGGTTTGGTAATTCCACTATGCTTCTTGAGTCATGGAGGTATGCAGAATAGGAAGGAAAACCTTTTTCGAATATTACAGTCCAGGGAAAAATCACTATGATAAAATAAGCAACTGGATAAGGATATTAATAATCCTTGAACTTTTCAAGAAGCACAGGAACTATGTAGCCAAGAGGAGACTGTAGTGGAGCTGGCTAAAGTGATAAATTTCAAGGTAGATTTGTCCATGAAAGGGCAGCAATGGAGATCATAGGAAGTTGAACTGAGACCATATCAATTACCAAGGAAGTTCAAACTAGGAAATATTCCTATTAAATGGTGATGTGGTTCCAGGTTGTTTCTTTGTCTCCAGAAGCTGATTCTTCTGAGAGAAAAAGTTTATCCTTTTTGGATCAGAAAGTAGCAAGAACAGGGGACATAGCCAGGCTTCTTTCACAAAGGTGGGGATTTAAGGCAGTTCTCTGTCTAAAGTAGGAGAGTAGTATATTTATATATTTATACATATACATATGTGATGATACAGTTTAATCATATGAACATATTATTTGTGTACTTGTTTTGTTGGTCCTAGAACTATAATATTCTGTGAAGGAATCTCTTATTTGACTCATAGTAAAATTCTGTAAGTATTTACTTTGTTTACTCATAAGATGAGTAGATCGTTGAATAAAAGCAACAGGTGAGTGAATGGTTAAATAGCAAATTTGAAGGTTGGAAAGAATGCATTTGGAACACAAAGCTGTAGTTTGGTGGCATGTGGAATGTTAAACACTCATACTGACAGTATTGGAAATAGGGTTTAGAGCAGCAAAGATGTCAGGCCACATCTTTACCTGCAGACTCTGGCTTTTTGATACTATGCCCACTTTGTTAGATTGTCACAGGAAATGATGGGGTGGATAAATTTCCTTCATGCTCTTGGATTTAGTAAACTTCTAGTTTTTGACCCTGATATTTTCTCAGCTGTCTGAACTCTGTTCTCCTAAACAGACTTGTCCATATCCGACAAAGTTTTACCTCCTTTCCTCACCTATCATATATCTTTGTCTGGCTAATTTCTATTTAACTTTGAGCCCAGGAAACTTTATTCTCTTCTCCCAAATTGAGTTATTGGTTTTGTGTCTGTGTGTTCCATAATTGTTGTACTTCCCTATTATTTAAAATCAACTTCTCTTCAGATTCTACTAATCTGGATGCTCTGTAAAGCCAAGAACCCTGTCTAGCTTTAAGTACATAATAATTATTCAATGATGATGTAGTGAATGGAAAAAAAAATATCAATAAAACTCAAATATCTTAATATTAAAATTTGAAAATTCAGAGACTGACACTTGGAGTTTTTTGCACACATTGCCCAATAGTATTTTTAATGCAGAACTTTGTGATTCTATAATACATTAAAAGTAAGACAATTTTTCTCTAGTTTTGTCATAAAAATGAATATTTGTATAAAATATTTATGCCTTTAAAATAACATCCTTAGAACTTATACAAAGTGTGAGATTCTTAGGATCACACACATACCTTGGTGATATTATGTAGATTAAAAATGATTTTTTTCATGTATTCATGCAACTCTGTAGTTTTGTGAGCCTAACCAGCAGGAAGTCATGAGAAAGAGTGAGGCAAGAGAGATGAAAGGGAATTTGAAATTAGTGTTGATCTGGTAAGAATAGTAGTAGCATATCTGTGTGTGAATCCTGTACTCAGAAGTGAAGCATACCCAGATAATTCAATGAAAGATGACAGCATCACATCCCAATTTGGGTAACAATTATGCATGAATTCTTAATAAACATACACAGGCTGACAACATAAGGTAGTCAAAAGAGCACGTCTAATGAATCAACATTGTTCCAGTTCATATTAGAAATTGTACCAAAAGGAGGAGAGTAAAGATAGAAGGGGTGGAACATATTCAAATACAGTAGAAATCTCAACACCCTTGTCATTTACATCGACTTCTCTAGAAAAATGACTTTGAATATTTTTTGAAAAACATTGTAATCTACATACAGATTTTACCCAAGCTTCTTTCGTATGCCATTTGTGATCTCAATATTTTTAATCTTATTGTGAACAAATGTTACACAGTTTTGTTTACTTCTGATTTCAATATACTTTTTATGAACTTTTAAAAAAACTTTAACAGATGCTCCAAATACTTATTAAAACTCAGTACTCGTTCATCTTCGGACAGCTGTTTTAAAAAGAGTTCAAAATTTAAAAAGAAGTTAGGATACAGTCTTTTACAAAATGATGAAGATGACAAGCAGGTGTTCATACTTGATTGCTCAAATTTCTGCCCTTTGTCTTGTTTACATGAAGCACTGAGATAAAGGAAATCATATTTATTTGCAGCCAAAAGCCCCTGTTTCTCATAAACTGTTTGATTTGCATATTTTATGACTGAAGTAAGGGAATAGAAAAAGTATATCTTTCTCAAAATCAATTTTTATTTTCTTGGTGTGTCCAAATTTCCAATTTTTGCAATCCCATTATGTTTCCCATATATCCAACCCCCCACCCCACTCATGTATACCTTCCTTGTGTATAATAGCATGGAATTCATTAAAAGTTTAGGTGATGAGCAGGGAACAGTTTATCATTTTAGCTTAAAAATTGTTCTAAATTAGCCTTGAGGGACAAAAATAAAGGGAAATAAAAGCTCTTTTGGGGTCTCTTTGCTTCATCCTAGGAGGAGAAAATTAATATGGACCAGGGCAGTATTCTCTGTGGGTGCTCCATCCAATTCCCTGACATTCCCTGGAATGTTTTAGCATAGTGCCTGCCCCTTAAGTGCTCAAGTAACTATACTCAGTTCTGGACTGAGGCATAGTTAACACAACCATGTGTCCTGGATTAGTTCTTAAACATTCAAATCAATCTAACTTGGGTTAAGAATTATCCCACAATATTCAACAAAAATCTATGGATAGTAATTATGGGCCATTTTGCCAGGAACTGCCTTGGAAAAATGTAGAATGGGCCAATTATCATTCCAAAATCTGCTCTTACCTATAACCTGAGTTTTATTGCTAATACTCCATGAGTTTTTCATGTACTTTCCACATGGAGGTAACTAATTTGATACATAAACCTGAAAGTGCAACTCTTAATGTAATTGGACAAAAGTGGAGGGTATTTGTTAGAAATCATTATCTGGCACCAAATTCACAGTAAGTAATGTGGGGAATTAACTATGTCTGTGAATCCTGGAAATAGAAAATGAAATAAGGTCTATACACATGTCCACTGTCTTTGCTATATAGACTAATTAGGTGTTCCAGTTAGCTTTTGCTGTACAACTAACTAACCCAAATGTAATGGCTTAAAAAAATAGTAAAGTTATTTAGCTGACAATTCTGTAGGTGGACTTGACTGTTGTTTTGGCATAGACCAGTTCTTTCTGGTTCTCTCACTTCCCTATGGCCAGGGGGCAGCTTGATTGGGTACTGACTGATCTCAGAGGCCTCATGACTACAATGCCACATGACAGGCAATTGGCAGACTTGTGGATTCTCCAATGAGATGTCTCATTTTGGCCACATGCTAATTCAGCTTTGTGTATAGGAGACTCTCAGATTTCCAAGCACAGATATAGGAAGCCCTGAACTCCTCATTGAACGCGGTGGCAGCTTTTGAGGTGTGTGCGGTTTCTTCGCGAGTAGATTCCGGCCTACACAAACGGAACCATGTCTAAGGGACCTGCAGTTGGCATTGATCTTGGCACCACCTACTCTTGTGTGGGTGTCTTCCAGCATGGAAAAGTGGAGATAATTGCCAATGATCAGGGTAACCGAACTACCCCAAGCTATGTCGCCTTTACTGACACAGAACGATTGATCAGCGATGCTGCAAAGAATCAGGTTGCGATGAACCCCACCAACACGGTTTTTGATGCCAAACGTCTGATAGGGCGGAGGTTTGATGATGCTGTTGTCCAGTCTGATATGAAGCACTGGCCCTTTATGGTGGTGAATGATGCAGGCAGGCCCAAAGTTCAAGTAGAATACAAGGGAGAGACAAAAAGTTTCTATCCAGAAGAGGTGTCATCTATGGTTCTGACAAAGATGAAGGAAATTGCAGAGGCCTACCTTGGGAAGACCGTTACCAATGCTGTGGTCACAGTGCCAGCTTACTTCAATGATTCTCAGCATCAGGCAACCAAAGATGCTGGAACCATTGCTGGTCTCAATGTACTTAGGATAATCAATGAGCCAACTGCTGCTGCTATCGCTTATGGTTTGGACAAAAAGGTTGGAGCTGAAAGAAATGTGCTGATTTTTGATTTAGGAGGTGGCACTTTTGATGTGTCAATCCTCACTATTGAGGATGGAATCTTTGAGGTCAAATCTACAGCTGGAGACACCCACTTAGGTGGAGAAGACTTTGACAACAGAATGGTCAATCATTTTATCGCAGAGTTCAAGCGCAAGCATAAGAAGGACATCAGTGAGAACAAAAGAGCTGTCCGACGTCTCCGTACTGCATGTGAAAGAGCTAAGTGTACCCTCTCTTCCAGCACTCAGGCCAGTATTGAGATTGATTGATTCTCTCTATGAAGGAATCGACTTCTATACCTCCATTACCCGTGCTCGATTTGAAGAGTTGAATGCTGACCTGTTCCGTGGCACCCTTGACCCTGTAGAAAAAGCTCTTCGAGATGCCAAACTAGACAAGTCACAGATCCATGATATTGTACTGGTGGGTGGTTCTACTCGTATCCCCAAGATTCAGAAGCTTCTGCAAGACTTCTTCAATGGAAAGGAACTGAATAAGAGCATCAACCCTGATGAGGCTGTTGCTTATGGTGCAGGTAATCTCAAATTTTTACCTTTTTATAATAGGCAGCCTTTTGGGCCCAAACCAACTCGCTGTGATGATGGATTCCAAAGCCATTCGTAGTTTCCACCAGAAATTTGTGTTGGCTAGTTCCTTCCTTGGATGTCTGAGCGAATGAAATGGGTTAATGAGGTAATTTGAAATTGCTTTTTTTCTTCTTAATTTTTAATATTTTCTTTAGCTGTCCAGGCAGCCATTTTATCTGGAGACAAGTCTGAAAACGTTCAAGATTTGCTGCTGTTGGATGTCACTCCTCTTTCCCTTGGTATTGAAACTGCTGGTGGAGTCATGACTGTCCTCATCAAGCGCAATACCACCATTCCTACCAAGCAGACACAGACCTTCACAACTTACTCTGACAACCAGCCTGGTGTGCTCATTCAGGTATATGAAGGTGAGCGTGCCATGACCAAGGATAACAACCTGCTTGGCAAGTTTGAACTCACAGGCATACCCCCTGCACCCCGTGGTGTTCCTCAGATTGAAGTCACATTTGATATTGATGCCAATGGCATCCTGAATGTTTCTGCTGTAGACAAGAGTACAGGAAAAGAAAACAAGATTACCATCACTAACGACAAAGGTCGTTTGAGCAAGGAAGACATTGAGCGCATGGTCCAGGAAGCTGAGAAGTACAAAGCTGAAGATGAAAAGCAGAGGGACAAGGTGTCATCCAAGAATTCACTTGAGTCCTATGCATTCAACATGAAAGCAACTGTTGAAGATGAGAAACTTCAAGGCAAGATAAATGATGAGGACAAACAGAAGATTCTTGACAAATGTAATGAAATCATCAACTGGCTGGACAAGAACCAGACTGCAGAGAAGGAAGAATTTGAACATCAGCAGAAAGAGCTGGAGAAAGTCTGCAACCCCATCATTACCAAGCTGTACCAGAGCGCAGGAGGCATGCCAGGAGGAATGCTTGGGGGATTCCCTGGTGGAGGAGCTCCTCCCTCTGGTGGTGCTTCCTCTGGGCCCACCATTGAAGAAGTTGATTAAGCCAGCCCAAGTACAGTTGTAGCATTGTTCCACAGTAAAACATGGAAGGGCCCAAATTTGTAGCAAATTCTGTGGCAGTTGTAAAGTTGCTGCTATAGTAAATTACTGGGCATTCTCAATACTTGAATATGGAACATGTACACAGGGAAAGGAAATAAACATTGCACTTTATAAACACTGTATTGTGAGTGGAAAATGCAATGTCTTAAATAAAACTGTATTTAAAAAATGGCAAAAAAAAAGATATAGGAAGCCCTGAACTATTTTCAAATTTTATTGATGTCACATTTCATAACATCCCAAAGAAGAGAGCAAATATAAAGGTAAAGTATAGATATTATCAGTGGAGAAATAAACTCAATCTCTTGATCAGAGGAGCTTCAAGGTTATTTTCCAAAACAAAAAAAGGCATGCATATGGGCAGGTAAAAATCCACAACTACTTTTCTATTTTTGCAATCTACACTGTAAGCTAGTTGCTATGAAGCCTCAGGTTGTGTGGAATAAGAAGCTACAAGTGGCTACTTACCAATATTTCTGCTTTATTCTTGTAACTCTCAGAGCATGCCTCAATCAACACAATTTATTTATTTATTTTTGTGGGGCTGGGGATTAAATTCAGGACCTTTTACATGTGAGGCAAGCACTCAACCAACTGAGCTATATCCCCAGCCCTCATCACGATTTTTATGAAGACAACATACTATCTTTTCATACCCCCCCTAGTTTTCTGGGTTAATGTTTTCTGCTACTGATCAGAGGGGAAATAATACTATCTGACTTAAAAATTCTATGTTGTCTTATCATCTAAGATATCTCTAGAGTTAAAAATAATAAAACAATATTTTAATTTGAACAAAATCAAAGCAACTTTTGGTATTTCAGAGTCAGTATCTACATAACAAAATTCTCATTTCTTCTTAATACTGTGATTTATGGGTTGTTCATATGCTTAAGAATCTCTAAAGAATTTCCAGTAATCTAGTGAATGATGTCTACATTAATTCCCCTACTAAAATCATAAATTTGAAACAGTTGTCTAAGCCTTACAAAGAAGTTAGAAAAACATAAAAAGTCTACAAAATTTTTAAATACTGAGGGTTCTTCTAGAATACCAGGACTAAATGGTGTTCTGATAATATAAACTCTTTGGAGACGGGGTAGCAATCAATGAGTGGATTCTTTCTAGTTGTTGGTGAGCTTGCCCATTATATTTTGTCTTCTTGCTCAGTACACTTATTAAAATTATTAAGTTATATTGGCTATGAGATTAGAGAAAGAGGAAGGGAAGGGAGGAAAAAGAAGAACCATGAAGAACAATGACTTACTATAAAATGCAGTAGCTACGTTGTCAGGATTTTTCAAAATGTTTCACAGATCATTAAAGATGTCTGAAGGAATTTTTTTTTAATAAGAAAATAAATCCCTGGGTAACAAAATAGTTTGAGAAGTAATACTGATAATTTTCTTCCTTTAAAAGTATTCATTATATGTATGTATATATATATGTGTATATATATATATATATATATATATATATATATATATATATTATCTGAAAAATCATTAAAACACTTCTCAAATGAACTTGATCAGATCAGCTTATCCCACTTTAAAGAATAGGAATTAGATATGGAGTGGGGGCAAGAAGTCTGTGTTTCTAATAGCAAGTAGCTGTGGTGGTCATTGGACTTCATTTTCCTTTAATACTATAAAACCTAGCTTCAATCTAAGATTTGTCCAATCAAGAAAGTAGAAAATTAGTTCAGAATTCCTATTCAGAAGGAGCCACTATAAAGATTAGTGTGATCTAAAGGGAGATAATAAGAGAGAAGTTATTGATTAGAAATTTCAACTAATTCTTTGGTTGCACCATGAGATTTATTGTGTTTACACCATTATTCAGTGTACATTTTAAAGTATGCACAATTCTCTTAAAACCTAAGGATAGTTCAGGGAGGATGTGTAACATTATATATACCATTGCTTACTTATTTTGCATCATTAGTAGTTGATTAGGAAAAGAATGCTTACAGTAAGTTAATATTATCCTAGTTAAGGTACTAAAGGCTTCTAATAATTTTTTTCTTCTGAAAAAAATGTGTAAGATTTTCATATAAATGACTCCTATGGCTTGTACATCATGACTTATCCAAAATAATTGTATATTGTGTAATAATCATTTAAACTTAATAATTAAACTAAATATTAAGCCCTTGCCATTCTTGTCCCTCCTTCATAGTCTTCATCCATCCTGTACTTTAATTTTATTTGAACACTACAACTTCTCATTTCCAGTAAGACTTATGTAATGAAACCACTACTCCTATGGGCACCTTCTCAATTCAACCAACACACATAACCCACAGACATATGTAAACAATTTATGAGACTCAAGAAAAGAAAATCACAGCTAGTTTTTTTCACTATTTAACTTATTACAAAATAACTTCTACATAGATCGTTTTTAAAGTCCTTGCCTGCTTAGATCTTTTTAAATCCTTTAATAGATAGTTAAGGTTAATATATTGATGTAATAAAAAATACAGATACTCATTAGCCACAATTCTTAATCCCTTATCTTAGTCATGAATGAAGATAGACCTAAGTTTCAGAATTAACAATGGACACAATGTTAATCACATCCTTGGATTGTGGTTTGGTTTTATTGCAGATGTCCTGCCCAATGAAAGTTTGGGATTTTGTTTCAGAACACTTGGCAAAAAGAAGGACAAACCAAGCATATATAGACCTCTGCTCCATTCTGTAAATGGATTTTTATATCTCATTCCTTGACCTGTGTTCCACTCTAAATTTTCTCTTGCTCATTTCTCTCAGAACTTCAAAGCACAAAAAAAAGAAAGAATTTATCTTTCACTGGCTTATTTACTCTTAATGGTCAGTCTCATATGCTTGAAAAATTTTAGTTGGGCATATTTCATAAGAGCCAGTAATTGAATGTATTCATCATATATATAGACACGCACTTACTTCATTAGAGTCATTGCATATGTTCATTCAATTTGCAGACAGAATATGATCATTTAATGTAGTAATAATCTACTATTTCCCAAGAAAATAAATATAGATTCTGCAAGAATTTCTTCATGCACAAGATGATCTATGTTGATTTCCTTATATATCAACTTGATGATTACACAATATTTGTCCTTCATACTTTATTTCTTAGGACTTCTTCCTTTTAACATAACAATCTGTAGAGATGCACCCCTGCTCACAATGAAAACAATATCTCATGTTTATATAAAGCATATTTCATAACTCATTGACTACATCATAAGAATATCTCACTTCATGATAGAAAAAAACAAAAAAGGATCTGAAATATTTTTTCCAAAAATAAGGAGGGTCTCAGATCCACGTAGATGATTTTCATTTTTACACAGTAATAGAATTAACTAGGATGCTATGAAATTAAACTTCATTTGTTTTCCATTTAATGTTTCCAAGATTTATGAATTAGTAACCTAAATGAATAAATGAAACCTTTCTAATAAGGAAATGGAGTGAAAATTCCCACAAACAGATGAGTCTGTAATTATTGCTACATACTCAATCCATATTAGTTTACAAGTGCCTCACCATGATTTAAGACACTGTCCACCACATACCAATGGATCTGGAGGGCATTCAATAACTCAGCTTGCATCTTAATTATTGTTCCAACAGGAACTGACTTGTATAGAATATAGAAAACTCGAATAGATGTACTCCATGTGATATTCAAGATTATTGATATCACAGAACTAATAATATAATTCAATATTCTCTCAATTTGCATGTGAAATTATATATCCTTACTACTTTGTATTAAAATGATTGCCAAATACTTTTTTTCACTTTATGTAATTAAAATAAACCAAATCTCATGCTTTAAATGGAATGTTTTAAATTACATATAAGGCATTACAACTGAAGAACATGATTGCATTTGTTACTAAATTATCAAATTTGTTAATAAATTATTTGTTTTAAATTATTATTTGTTATTAAATTATTAAGCAGAAATTTTCTTCAGTGCTTAGGTATTTTAATGCTAATCTTGGCTTGATGGTCTTTAAAAATGGAATTTGTTATGAAATTTGTTACTAAATTATCAAATTTGTTAATAAATTATCAAATTTGTTAATAAATTATTTGTTTTAAATTATTATTTGTTATTAAATTATTAAGCAGAATTTTTTTTATTGGTCATTCATAACATTACATAGTTCTTAATACATCATATTACACTGTTTGATTCAAGTGGGTTATGAACTCCAGCTTTAACCCCATATACAGATTGCTGTATCACATCAGTTACCCTTCCATTGATTGACATATTGCCTTTCTAGTGTCTGATGTATTCTGCTGTCTGTCCTATTCTCTACTATCCCCCCTCCCCTCCCCTCCCCTCCCCTTTTCTCTCTCTACCCCTTCTACTGTAAATCATTTCTTCCATTTGTATTCTCTTGTCTTACCCCTCCTTTCCTCTTATATGTCATTTTGTATAACCCTGAGGATCGCCTTCCATTTCCATGCAATTTCCCTTCTCACTCCCTTTCCCTCCCACCTCTCATCCCTGTTTAATGTGAATCTTCTTCTCAAGCTCTTCGTCCCTACCCCGTCCTTGTTTACTCCCCTTATATCAAAGGAGTCATTTGGTATTTGTTTTTTAAAGATTGACTAGCTTCACTTAGCATAATCTGCTCTAATGCCATCCATTTCCCTCCAAATTCTATGATTTTGTCATTTTTTAATGCAGAGTAATACTCCATAATGTACAAATGCCACATTTTTTAATCCATTCATCTATTGAAGGGCATCTAGGCTGGTTCCACAGTCTTGCTATCGTGAATTGAGCTGCTATGAACATCAATGTAGCAGTGTCCCTGTAGCATGCTCTTATTAGGTCTTTAGGGAATAGACCGAGAAGGGGAATAGCTGGGTCAAATGGTGGTTCCATTCCCAGCTTTCCGAGAAATCTCCATACTTCTTTCCAAATTGGCTGCACCAATTTGTAGTTCCACCAGCAATGAACAAGAGTGCCCTTTTCCCCGCATCCTCTCCAGCACTTATTGTTGTTTGACTTCCTAATGGCTGCCAATCTTACTGGAGTGAGATGGTATCTTAGGGTAGTTTTGATTTGCATTTCTCTGACTGCTAGCGATGGTGAGCATTTTTTCATGTACTTATTGATTGATTGTATGTCCTCCTCTGAGAAGTGTCTGTTCAGGTCCTTGGCCCATTTATTGATTGGGTTATTTGTTATCTTATTGTCTAATTTTTTGAGTTCTTTGTATATTCTGGTTATTAGGGCTCTGTCTGAAGTGTGTGGAGTAAAGATTTGTTCCCAGGATGTAGGCTCCCTGTTTATCTCTCTTATTGTTTCTTTTGCTGAGAAAAAACTTTTTAGTTTGAGTAAGTCCCATTTGTTGATTCTAGTTGTTAACTCTTGCACTATGGGTGTCCTATTGAGGAATTTGGAGCCCGATTCCACAGCGTGTAGATCATAACCAACTTTTTCTTCTATCAGATGCCGTGTCTCTGATTTAATATCAAGCTCCTTGATCCATTTTGAGTTAACTTTTGTGCATGGCGAGAGATAGGGATTCAGATTCATTTTGATGCAAATGGATTTCCAGTTTTCCCAGCACCATTTGTTGAAGATGCTATCCTTCCTCCATTGCATGCTTTTAGCCTCTTTATCAAATATAAGATAGTTGTAGTTTTGTGGATTGGTTACTGTGTCCTCTATTCTGTACCATTGGTCCACCCGCCTGTTTTGGTACCAGTACCATGCTGTTTTTGTTACTATTGCTCTGTAGTATAGTTTGAAGTCTGGTATCGCTATACCGCCTGATTCACACTTCCTGCTTAGCATTGTTTTTGCTATTCTGGGTCTTTTATTATTCCATATGAATTTCATGATTCTTTTATCTATTTCTACAAGATATGCTGTTGGGATTTTGATTGGCATTGCATTGAACTTATAGAGAACTTTTGGTAATATCGCCATTTTGATGATGTTAGTTCTGCCTATCCATGAGCAGGGTATATTTTTCCATCTTCTGAGGTCTTCTTCTATGTCTTTCTTTAGGGTTCTGTAATTTTCATTGTATAAATCTTTCACCTCTTTTGTTAGGTTGATTCCCAAGTATTTTATTTTTTGGGGGGATATTGTGAATGGAGTAGTTATCCTCATTTCTGTTTCAGAGGATTTGTCGCTGATATACAGGAATGCCTTTGATTTATGCATGTTGATCTTATATCCTGCCACTTTGCTGAATTCATTTATTAGCTCTAATAGCTTCTTTGTAGACCCTTTTGGGTCTGCTAGGTATAGAATCATATCATCTGCAAATAGTGATAATTTAAGTTCTTCTTTTCCTATTTTTATGCCTTTAATTTCTTTCGTCTGTCTAATTGCTCTGGCCAGTGTTTCGAGGACTATGTTGAACAGAAGTGGTGAGAGAGGGCATCCCTGTCTTGTACCAGATCTTAGAGGGAATGCCTTCAATTTTTCTCCATTCAGAATGATGCTGGCCTGTGGCTTATCATAGATTGCTTTTACAATGTTGAGGTATGATCCTGTTATCCCTAATTTTTCTAGAGTTTTGAACATAAAGGGATGCTGTACTTTGTCGAATGCTTTTTCTGCATCTATTGAGATGATCATATGGTTCTTATTTTTAAGTCTGTTGATGTGGTGAATAACATTTATTGATTTCCGTATATTGAACCAGCCTTGCATCCCAGGGATGAATCCTACTTGATCATGGTGTATAATTTTTTTAATATGTATTTGAATCCGATTTGCCAGAATTTTATTGAGGATTTTTGCATCAAGGTTCATTAGAGATATTGGTCTGTAGTTTTCTTTCTTTGAAGTGTCTTTGTCTGGTTTCGGAATCAGGGTGATGTTGGCCTCGTAGAATGAATTTGGAAGTTCTCCCTCTTTTTCTATTTCCTGAAATAGCTTGAAAAGTATTGGTGTTAGTTCCTCTTTAAAGGTTTTGTAAAACTCTGCTGTATACCCATCCGGTCCTGGGCTTTTCTTAGTTGGTAATCTTTTGATGGATTCTTCTATTTCCTCTATTGTTATTGGTCTGTTTAGGTTGTCTATATCCTCCTGCCTCAATCTGGGCAGATCACAAGACTTAAGGAATTTATCTATGCCTTCACTATCTTCTATTTTATTGGAGTATAAGGATTCAAAATAATTTCTGATTATCTTCTGTATTTCTGAAGAGTCTGTTGTGATATTGCCTTTTTCATCCCGTATGCTAGTAATTTGGGTTCTCTCTCTTCTTCTCTTCGTTAGCATGTCTAAGGGTCTGTCAATGGAATTTATTTTTTCAAAGAACCAACTTTTAGTTTTGTCAATTTTTTCAATTGTTTCTTTTGTTTCAATTTCATTTATTTCAGCTCTGATTTTAATTATTTCTTGCCTTCTACTTCTTTTGCTGTTGTTTTGCTCTTCTTTTTCTAGGATTTTGAGATGAAGTATGAGATCATTTATTTGTTGGTTTTTTCTTTTTTTGAGGAATGAACTCCAAGCAATGAATTTTCCTCTTAGAACTGCTTTCAATGTGTCCCATAGATTCTGATATGTTGTGTCTGTGTTTTCATTTAACTCTAGGAAGTTTTTAATTTCCTCCTTGATGTCTTCTAAAACCCATTGATCATTCAGCAACCTATTGTTCATTTTCCAAGTGATGCTTGATTTTTCCTTCCTACTTTTATCATTGATTTTCAGTTTCATTCCATTGTGATCAGATAAGATGCATGGTATTATCTCTACCCCTTTTTATTGTTTAAGAGTTGCCCTGTGACATAATATATGGTCTATTTTTGAGAAGGTTCCATGTGCTGCTGAGAAAAAAGTGTAACTACTTGATGTTGGGTGGTATAGTCTATATATGTCAATTAAGTCTAGTTTGTTAATTGTGTTATTGAGTTCTATAGTTTCCTTATTTAACTTTTGTTTGGAAGACCTGTCCAGTGGTGAGAGAGGTGTGTTGAAGTCTCCCATGATTATTGTATGGTGGTCTATTAGACTCTTGAACTTGAGAAGAGTTTGCTTGATGAACACAGCTGCACCATTATTTGGGGCATATATATTTATGATTGTTATGTCTTGTTGGTGTATGGTTCCCTTGAGCAGTATGACGTGTCCTTCTTTATCCCTTTTGATTAAATTTGGCTTGAAATATATTTTATTAGATATGAGTATGGCCACTCCTGCTTGTTTCTGCAGTCCATATGAGTGGTATGATTTTTCCCAACCTTTCACCTTCAGTCTATGAATATCTTTTCCTATCAGATGCGTCTCCTGAAGGCAGCATATTGTTGGGTCTTATTTTGTGATCCATTCTACTAGCCTGTGTCTCTTGATTGGTGAGTTTAAGCCATTAACATTTAGGGTTATTATTGAGATATGGTTTGTTCTTCTAGCCATATTTATTTATTGATGTTACTAAACCTGATTTGTTATCCTCTTTGACTACTTTCCCCCCTTTACTGTCCTACCTCCCATTGTTGGTTTTCAATGTTATTTTCCAATTCCTCTTCCTGTAATGTTTTGCCAAGGATTTTTTGAAGAGATGGTTTTCTAGCTGCGAATTCTTTTGTTATTAAATTATTAAGCAGAAATTTTCTTCAGTGCTTAGGTATTTTAATGCTAATCTTGGCTTGATGGTGTCTTTAAAAATGGAATCTCTATTGAATCTCAGTCAAGGGCCTACAAACATCTGTGCTAATATTGATGCTGTAAACAGTACTGGTTATCCATCATTTTCTCCTTTATTGAGTTTTCTAAGTTTAAGCCAGCAGTATTCAGCAAAACTATTTTAAACAGTAGGGTTATGAACGGTTAATAATGGTATATTGAAAAATGTAGCACTCTTCATTTTTTTTTTCTTTTTGACTTTTTGGCCTGTCTATGCAATCCATTCTTCAAAATCATACAGAACACTCCAAAACTTTCAAGGAAAGATGTGGAATCTTAGAGAATTTCACTGAAACATTTGTACTAAGAATAGCTAGAAAAGAAAAAAAAAAAGAGTACCATGTTTCTAAAGGATACCATCTTGAGCTGTGATCCTGTCAATTCTTAGTAGTTGAGTAGGGTCACTTCTTCTCAATGACTGACTGTCAGGTCTCTAGAGATTACACAAGGAATTGGGGAAAATGGTGTTTGTCAGTTCTTAATAAGGTATTACTTTATTATTCTTTCATATTTTTATCTAGAGACCTTATATTGCTAAAAATCGATTGGTCATGTTACCTTTTCTAAAAAGTAAAATGTTTAAAAGTAACATTGGAAATATTATTGGAAATATGTGGATATAATTTTGGAATTTTTGTGTATTTTTTCATGTCATTTATAAATTAGTATGTGATATATATATATATATATATATATATATATATATATATATATCATATCATATTCCCATCAGAAAGATTTGTATTCTACATGTAAATAGATTTAGAATGAATATCTTTGTAATTTTTCTTGTTCTTTATTTGCCATCTATTTTCTTGGTAACAAAGGGGCGAGGAATAAGGCTATAACTGATGTTTCACAACCAATGGATAAGAGCAATTCTGAATCAAAGACAGAGGTGTTATTAGAATTAGCTCAGGGTTATACAAAATGACATATAAGAGGAAAGGAGGGGTAAGACAAGATAATACAAATGGAAGAAATGAATTACAGTAGAAGGGGTAGAGAGAGAAAAGGGGAGGGGAGGGGAGGGGAGGGGAGGGGGGATAGTAGAGAATAGGACAGACAGCAGAATACATCAGACACTAGAAAGGCAATATGTCAATCAATGGAAGGGTAACTGATGTGATACAGCAATCTGTATACGGGGTAAAATTGGGAGTTCATAACCCACTTGAATCAAACTGTGAAATATGATGTATTAAGAACTATGTAATGTTTTGAATGACCAACAATAAAAAAAAATAAAGAATTAGAGAGCAAACTGTTTGGCGAAGCACTGAATCAACTGTGTGGTATCATCTCTAAACCACAGAGTAGGGCCTACTAGTGCACTACTACCACTCTTCATTCAGTAACTTTATTTTCTTGAAGTAAGAATTGCATGCTTTGTTCTCTTATCCCCTTATACTTCAGTTACAAAGAAATAAGATGAGCATTGTTGCTATTTTGGTTTCTGCTTATAGACTTGTTATCAGTTATCATACTTGACAACTGAAAAATAAAGCACAGAATAGTTATAGCTTTCCTCATGTCTCTGTCTACATGCGAAAAATATTTAAATAGTTTTGGCATCTATCCCATGAAAATTGCTATCTTGAAATCACACACAAACACATGCGCACGTGCGAGCATACACACACACACACACACACTCCAAAGACAATTTTGTGGTTATATTCTTTTGATTAGCTCATTTTACTCTTCATTGTCCTGGGGTTCTTAAGTAGTATCTGTTTTGTTTTTACTTCCCTAGAGCTTCCTTTAAGTGTTCCCCACAACAATCAAAAAGAGCTTTCAAAGATGCAGAGCTAAACTTATGTCTTGTCTTAAAACCTAACATTTTCTGTGCCCTTCTAAGTTTTCCAAGTTTCATAATTTACTTCTATATTGCCACTCCCTTTTCTCTACCATATGTATGTACATATGTTTTTGAAAATGCTTTAGGCTTTTGTAAACTAGTTATTTTTCAAATTCTCTCTTTTTGATGTTAGAGATTTTCTTCTTGCCCTCATCTGGGTCCAGAGCTCTTTATCTAAGTTCTGATAACAATGTCTGCTTCTGAACTTGACCTATCCAATCACACATGAAGAGATTCATTTGTATCTTGAATGAAAATGAAATTTCTTTGTGGATAGTGTATATTCCTGAATTCTCAATATCTAACAGAAGGCTTAGTGGGGAACATATGTATCAATAAATAGATCCCAATAGAATGGTGAAAAATGAATAATCCTAGAAGGACTCAAGAAAAGTAGTCCTACCACTAGAAATTGTCTAACCTATACTATAAATAAGTATTCTCCACAACCCATGACAAAATTATGATCAGGCTCCTGGCCACTGTTGTTAATATTTAGGACTTTGCTCTATATAATTTTGTGAGTTAGTCTCCTACGCTGAAGTAGACACTAGCATGAACAACTGTTTTCATGCATAAACTTCTAAGTGTACAAAGGAGACAGCATTTTGGTGGTATGAGTACAGAAATTCTAAAAACTTTCTGAAAAAAAAAAGAATTTCTTAGACAGATACATTCATTCTTGAAATCAGAGAATTGGACTAGTAATTCAGAATTTTAAGATGCAAAATATTAGCATACATTGAGTAAACCGCCTTATCATTAGTGTCCTATTTAAATCCCTGACTAAAAGTGTGCTTTGTGGAGTACAATAGAATTGAGTTTCATATCCTGAACTGTTTATTTATTATCATATTATATTGAATTAGATTCTTAATTATTCAGTGGTTACCTCATCTGTGAAAAGATAATAATAATAATTCCATGATATGAGATATAATATAGCATAGTTGAGAAAAAAATCATCTTCTAGAACAAAATTACCTGTACTCGAATCTCCGATAAATAGGTTTATATCCTGTGAGATCTTAAATGTATTATTTAACTGCTGTAAGTCATACTTATCATGCATTTGTAAAGGTATAAAATTTACAGTAGTTCTCCTACTAATAACAGAAATGTGTATCTTATTGGTTTGTTTTGAAGATTCACAGAGTCAACTCCTGAAAATAGTGAAGAGTCAAAAGTTATCAAAGATTCTATTGCTTCACTCTCACTATAAAGAGTAGTATAAAAATTTTTCCTTTTTTTCTATTAAGAACCTAACCAAAGGGGTTGAGGTTGTGGCTCAGCAGTAGAGCATTCACCTAGCATGTGTGAGGCCTTGGGTTCGATCCTCAGTACCACATAAAAATAAATAAATAAAATAAAGGATTGTGTCCAACTACAACTAAAAAAAATAAGCAATTATTTTTAAAAAAAGGAACCTAACCAAATCTTATCCTTTGTAGAATAGAAATTCAATAAATTATTGTACTTAGACATTATTTTCTTAGATATTTATTAGGTTCCTTTTTATATATAAAGCATTTTACCTTAGATTTAAAAACATTTGGAGTCCATTTCCCTCTTTAAAAAGGCTATGAAAAAACTGGTTTATGGAGGGAGTGGAGTCACTTGGGGATATTTACTAATTCAATGCTCCAAAATGTGAGTTAAAATCACATCATTTAGAATCTGTTTCATGTTTATAGTACAGTAATGAATCCAAGAAGTTCATGTGAAAGAATTTAAACTTAATACCCTGCTCCCCCCAAAGCTATTAATTTTGGAATACAAGAGATAGTAACAGGATAATAATCTTCCTCTATTCATAAGTTTGGGTGTGAGCCAAAGGTAAAGAATATAATCCCTTGGGGAGATCCTCTTAAAGGTGGTAATTCCCAAAGCTGTTGAACATACCTCCCAGGTTGGCAATAGCTTTTAGCTTGGCCATCAAACACTGAAACCTATCCCTAAACAAGAAACATCAAACTTATGCACACTCCAACATTTTTGAGCTTTAGTCATTAGCTTTTCAGAAAACATATGCAAAATATTCTCAAAAAATCAATTATACAGCAGAATAATACTGATATTGAAATATTAATAAAGGTCCTGTGAGATTTCAGTTATTTTTGCTCCAAACATAGTAAATTTCTCCTCATGTATTATACATTGTTTAAATTTGTGTAACATAAATAATACATAACTATGTAATTTATTTATAAGAAATACACTTTTTGTTCACCTTTTCTAGTTTCACAGCACATTGTTATTCAAACTCCTCAGATAAGCTAATCCACCTGTGTCAGCTAAGGACTGGTCAATGTGTATAAAATGTGAAACCATTGAAATGACTTTTTATCAACTTTTGACATATACAAAGAAGCATTAAAATGTTTAATTTAAAAAGAACACATAAATGTTAATGGATTGATCTCATTATCCTATTCAGTATATTTTCTGTTTTAAATAGAACATATTTGTTTGAATTTAGTACAAACATTATGCAGATAAAAGCCTAACATTAAAAAAAGCAAAATACAAATCTTAAGATCTTAAGACAGTAAATAATATTCTTCATTTGTAAAATAGTTTTCAAAAATAAGATCTTGAAAATAGGATGCAATGTCCTGACAAATACATTTTTTTTGCAAGGATGAATCTCAATAGCCTCAAAGGTTTATTCCAGTAGGGATTCCAGAATTCACCAGACTAGCCAACATTAGAAAAGAAAAAAAAAATCTGAGATGATTTAGTGTGTAAACTTATCTGGAAAAGTTTTTAGGGAATGTTAGTACAATGAAATCCATTCATTGATTTCATTTTCCATAAATTAAAAATTAAAGTATAATCTGCCCCTAGTATTCTATTCAGTCTAAATGCAGTCAGATTAATTTTTTGAATTGAACAGTATTTCATTTTCACATGAGGAGCTACAAAATAAAGTAAGAAATAAATTGACACTGTGTTTATTCTAGTATTCCCTGTTTTTGAACAAGATATACACAGAAATTAGTTTTTCAATAAAATAGTATAATGTATAAAATAGAAGAAATATATTATTTATTTATTTTAAACATAATGTCATAAATTTGCACAAGTGGTATGTAAGTTCACAAAGTGAAGGTCTATTTTGTTTACTCTTGTTCTGGGTAGACACAAATCAAGAAAATGTGCAGGGACTTCTGTGCCCAACTGTCCTAGGTTTCTCATTTTTTTTTTTTGTTTATTAATTAGGAAATCCTCCAGCCCAGATCTGATACAGCCCTACACACCACCATATAAAACCAGTGTGAACCAATAATAGTTGCAGTGCCTTCATAACATAGCAACAATTTGCATTTATCAAGTAATTCTAAAATGAAATCAGACATTTTATGTAAAGTTTCATTTAATAAATTAATTTGATTAATTGATCTCATTTTACTCATAAAAGTTACCCTTATTATTCATCTGCATTTTACAAAAGAAGAAACTAAAGCATAAAAGGTCATAAGACATATCAAACTGAAAACAAGTACTAATACCAAAACCAATGTTTATATTTATAAAAGCAAAAAACAAACCAAACAAAACCTAACAACTAGAAGACTCTCTTACCTAATATATTATATTCATCTTTTACCTTACTTTTACTATCATTCTTACAGGACCAAATCTTATTTATCTCTATCATTCCTGAATGTGAAAAATGTCATACAAAGCCCACAATGGACAATACTCTATTTGTAGAAGTCTAGATATGTTTTTCACTCACAGTTAAGCATCTTTAGCTATGGGCATCATAAAGATTTGGTTTAAGTAATCCCCATGACTAGCAGTGAAGGAGGTTTCTGTCCCCCAAAGGTTGTCTATTTCTGCATGATGAACAGGTGTCAATACACTCACCTTCTCTTCCCTGTTTTGGTCATGATATTCTATACTATCTTGAGGAAAGTCACTAGTGGAACAAAAGATGCAGTATATCTCATGGTCAAGTGAGGGCCTTTAAAAAACCCAAGAGGCTAACTTATTGCAACATTTTTGTAGGTTTATTGTATGATTCTTTGATTAGGTCATTCGTATAAAGAATGATTTTTCAGAATGTCATATTTGCTGATTTAAAATGTACCCTTATTTTTTTTATTTTCCTTCAAAAGAGAGTAAATCTCTGTGAATGGAGTGAATGAGAAAAGCATTTATTGTAGGGATCTGCCAAAGTCTCTTCATATATATTTCCTCTTCCTTTTTCCTTTCTTCTTCTCAAATCCTTCATCTTACTCTCCTCTCTTATCTCTTCCTTCACTTTATTCTATACCTCCTGGTTTTCTTCCTATCTTTCAATTTCTCTTCCCTTACTTTGTCATTATTCAATAGGGCATCATTTTGGTTTATTGTCTCTATAGAAGCCTCCAATGACTGAAGTAATTCAGTGATGACAAGTACTTTCACACCCTAATGCTGGGTGCTGGAATAGTCATAAAGAATAATTTAAAATTTGAGAAATTGCCTTTGTTAGTAATATTCTTGGCCAGATCTTAGGCAACTTGAAGAAAGTACAAAATTATCTAGGAGGTTGAAGAAAGTGATAATCAGAACTATCTACAGTTATTGAAGTATACTGTGAGTCCTTCATAGAATCTGAACAGGAAATGGTATTTGCCATAATCCAAAAGAAAGTCTCAGCCAGATGTTTTGCTAGATAAGACTGTAGCATCAGAGCAAAGGACAGTATTGGATTTGGAACATGCTGGACTTACATATTCTGCCAGGATAAACATAAACCAAATTGCCCAGGGGTTATATTGGGAAGAAAAAATTAAAGCTCTTCGAAGAGATTCATCATGCTTTGGGACCTTAACACAAAATGGCTTGAGTTCAAGTATCTTTGTACTTTTGGGCTGCTATGACAAAGTACCATGAAATGTGTGGATTACAAACAACAGAAATTTATTTCTCACAGTTGAATTCCAGCATGGTCCGGTTCTAGTGAAGGCCCTCTTCCAAGTTATAGAAAATAACTTCTCATTGAATGCTCACCTGGTGGTGAGAGGATGAGAGATCTCTGTGACACTTTTAGAAGAGTACTAATCCTTCTGTCTCATGAGCTAATAACATCCCAAAGCCACACATAATGCAATCACACAAAGTGAAGACTTCAATATATGAGTTTTGTCAGGACACAGTCTGTTGCCTGGAGCACTTGATGCCAAGCTAGCAGGTTGTGAGGTGAAGGCTGAGATGTCACAGTTCAGACCCAGCAGAGTGGTGTGTGTGTGCGTGTGTGTATAACAACATAAAATCCCCTGGAAAGAAAATATCAATATGTAGTAACAGTCACACCCAGTGTATTGTTCTCACAGTTCATTCCAAGGTTTCTATCTTCTTTTCCTTTATTATCTGCTCAACCTCTGTTTTGGTGGTTTTTCAAACATCAGCTAAATGAGAAAAAGAGCAGGTGGACTGAGAAATAAAGAAAGGAAGGAGCCAACTTTGCTTTATTCCCAATTTGAGGCTAAGGTTAGCTCCAGTTTGCCACAGGGATAAGTATAAGCCTGAGATCATGAGCTTTATATATTAAATCGGATTAAATTGGATTGAATTTGTACCTGGTAAAAGAGAATATTTGCTTATTATCTGAGGGTAATCAGAAAAGTTATGAGACATGCCAGTGTTAAAGAAAATATTCTGAAACTTGTCAAAACAGAAGGAAGACTTCATTTTCAGGACTGTTGCCATAGGGGTCATCACTGTGACAGTCATGGGAAGAGACCAGGTTCAAGTCTAAATACAGTAAAGACAGGTGGGGATTTACACCCAAGGCACAGGATGAGGGAAGCCACTGGGCTGGACGGCAAATTGCTAAGAGAAGACAGTAAGGTTATGCACTACTGTTCAACCAACTGAGTATGGAAAATAAAGGAGCCATGGGAAAGGGAAAAGACTTTATTTCCTAATTTTGTGTGACATTCGCTGAACTAAGTGCTGTGTATGCATTACCTTCTTTAAAGTCAATTCAAATTTAAGTGGCAAATACTGCCTTGTTAGATCATTAAAATAAATAAAAAGAGTGGAGGAAAGTTAACTAGAACACCATTGTGCAAATCTTTACTGGAAAATGCTGGGCAAAGAAAGGCTCTGGAGAAGGATTCAAAGTTGGGAGGGAAGGGGCAATGTGGAGCTTTATTATAGGGCTCTGGCGGGAGGTGTGTTAATGTTCAGCTACTCCCACAAATGGGAGCACATTTTGTTTTTGAGCAGCCATTATCGGCAGTGTTAATCCACAGTGGGGATTAATAAATACATTCACAGAATCATAAATAAACTTAGAGGGCAGAGTCCTGGGGAGGATTTGGGGAGAAACTATTTGCAGGGGACAAGGATTCCTGTAAAGAAAATTCTTCAGTCTCTCTCCCTCTCTCACGAACCCTCTCCTGCACTTTCTAGTGCTGGATTTTGAACCCAAGGCCAAACACATGGTAGTCAATAGCTCTACTAACTGAGCTACATTACCATTCTCTAAGATGTCTCTTAACATATCTGCAAAACTTTTCATATCTGCAAAACTCTAGAACATATTCCTTCATTATAGATCAAAGAATTGCTATTACAATTTTGATCTGGGGAATGTGTAAAGATATTAGAGTATTAGCAAGATGTTCCTGTCACTATGATCTTTAGTTTTTCAAATGACCTTACAAAAAACAACAACAACAAAAAGAACTTGAGTACACTTTTTAATTTTTAAGTATTAGCAAAACCCAAGACATGTTCAAATCTAGAAAGACATACACACATACATAGAGACACACACAAGAAAAGAACAATAGGTACATAATACTCACCTTCTCATTTGCAAATATTTAAAGCTTAAGTTCTCCTCAGAGGATAGTTAGCAGCAAATTTTAATCCTTGAGGCTATTTGCAGATTAAAAGCATTTCTGTATATTCACTGATCACAAGTATTTTTAAAAAGTCTAATTTCTGTACTTTTGTATCTTACTTTCAGTCTGGGAAAGAGAATGGTGGCTATAAGGAACCTACTATTACCAAATGTCAAAAAACAAAAAATATTGTGGCTCACTTTGAGCCCATATATGATAAATGAAATAAGAGGTTGTAACATTCCTTGAGTATCTGACCCTTCTGAGTTTGCTATTTCAGATTCAGGTTGTCAGCTCTCTGAGTGGTCGATAGAGTTCTTATTCCTAGGACCATCCTCTGTGTCATCAAAACATGTCACATGTCTCAAATGTTTTCTTACCAAGCTGATAAAACCCAGTCTGCAAGTTTTGATTCACAAGAAGCTGCTTTGTTAATAATAGCCACCTCACAGATACTTCTCCAGTGGTTGTGATTATGGGACGTTCTGGATGTCACAGATATTAAATGTGAAAAATGTACACCTTGGAATTCACAAAATACTGCATGAGAGCTTAGGAGTGTCTTTCAAATGTACTGGTAGAAAAAATAACCCCTTACATTATTACATTTCCTCAGAACTCAAGGTAGGATGTAAAGGGATGAGAACAAAGTAACATTTGCATTTGAAAGATTTCCATTTAATTCTTCATTTATAGAGCAGGAAAGAGTTATTGAAATCTTTTTCACTCTGTGCTTTCTTACACCACAGTTCTTTATTTTTAACATTATTATTATTTTTTATCTTTACTTTGTCTCTATTAGTTTCCTCTATTCTTTTTTATTCTTACCTTTTCAATCACCCAGGAATAGAAATGTCTTTAAAGACCCTCAATTATCAATGAAAACAAAAACAAAACGAAAAAACCACAGTTCATTTGTAAACTGATTAAAATAATTAATAAACATAAAAAGACAAAGTCATCATTAACTTTTAAGTTGGCCTAATCTTTTCTATTTCTCTGCTTCTATAGAGAATTCAAGATTTCTTTGTTTTAACTTTGCCTAACTGACAACCTCACAGGTAGTTTAACCTTGCTGGTTGATTCCTTTGGGCTTGAAACTGAAACATTCAGAGTAAAAGGTCAGTTGCCAATTGTTTGCGAAAGGGGGCAAGAGAATAATAAGCACATTAACTGAGAAGATTTTGAAAAAAAGTGTCTTAAGAATTATTCCACATGTTATGATGTTAGAGGTCATGCATTCAAGAAGTACTGCTGGGTTCTTACAGAAAAAGTAACTAAAATATCTATAAGGAACTTGGAAAATAATTTTGGTTACTTTTTTGTGGTTTTGAATGATACACTATGATAAAAAATTGGACATGTGGGACTCAAATTCATAAAAGTACCCAAAATTTCCAAATACAAATACATCCACAGAATCATAAATAAGGAATCCATGCAATTTTTTTTACCTTTAGAGGAAGATGGCAGAGCTAACAGGGATGCTTCAAACTAACAATACTCAAATTCGACATTCTATGAATATTCAGGAAGACACAATTACACAATTGTAGACTCAATTCAACTGAAGGTAGAAACTTTTGGTCAATATTTGTCATGGGATATGAACTATATTCGTCAGCTTTGCATTACCAAAATGAAATACCTGAGACAATAATTTTTAAGGGAAAAGGTTTATTTAGCTGATAGTGCTAGACTTTCCAGTCCAAGGTCAGGCAGCCCAGGGCTTTGAGTCATAGGTGAGGTGTGGACATTGAAGCAAACTGTTCACATCAAGATCTGGGAAGCAGAGAGTGACTGGCTTCCCATACTCCTCTTCCAGAGCATGCCCTCAAGGACCCAGTGACCTCCTATGTGTCCTGCCTCTGACAGGTACACATTGCCTTCAGATACCATCACACTGAGGACCAAGTTTGTAGCACATGGATCTTTGGAGGACACTATCATATTCAAACAATGGCACAAATTAATAAACAATACACAGGATTTATGATTTAGTCTGAAAATTAAAGTGTGATATTACATGTTGTTTTGATATCTGGTAAATCTGGGATGACCTTGACTGGTGTGAACACCAGTTACCCTTCCCATTCTGTTCTTGACAACATAATTTAGCTGAACAATGCTGCTTGCCTGGAGGACCATGTAGTTCCTGCTCATCACTGCATAGCAGGCTTTAGTTCCCTGACAAACTATGGGATTATTCAATTGAATCAATCCCATCCTCCCCAGGAACTGCTATTTTGGCCTCCTACATCCCCCAGTTTCTCAGTGATTCTGAGTACAGCCCCTGTTTGGCTTTTAGGGGTATTTAGCATCTACCTCTCCTCCTCCCCCTCTGGGATATAAATATATGAGACTAATACACCGCAGTTGATCTCATCTATCTGATTCCAAATGTCATGTATTTTGCTATCCCCAAATTCTTAGTGCAAAAATCCCCCTTTTGATACTGGAATGAATAGGAGTTGATGAAAGCGAGAGGAAGTGGTCTCTACAGAACAAGTTTTCAAATCTCATGAGTTCTAATTCATTTCACCCTATGAGATTTGAAAACTTGTTCACTGGTGTTCAATTTCTATTGCCTGCAAAGACACAAATTCCTATATGTATGAAAATGACATAACCTAAATTCACATCACCAGTGAATCTCTAGCTCATGGAGGAGAAGAAGTTTTATAGCATTTAGAGTGCAGAAATAAGTACCAAATTATTTCCAAAGGGCTGCTTTTGCAAAAATTCCTTCTTTGGTGCTTAGGGAATTTTTTGCTCTTTAGCCCTGAGGAGCCTCAAGACAGAAACATCTTAGCACTTCCTCTTCTCCTTATTCTGCCTCTAGGCTGTGGTAAAAGGAAAGGGCAGTGACTTGGGTTTCTATAACTTAAACAAGGTTTGCCTGGCTGGTCATGTAAATAAAGGCATTAGGGATTTGGATGTGTTGTTTCACAAGTTTTCCTCTGTCACACTAAAAAACAGTCAGATAAATCACCCTGTGTATATTTTGATGTGAGTGTCCCAACGGTAAGAAGTTTTATTGCTTAATCTTTCCATCTGTGAAACTTGAATAACGTTTAGCATTCAGAAACTGCTCAATACATATCAATGAATATGTATGCGATAATAGTTTTAGAAAATATGGTTGACATATTGCTAGAAATCAGGTAAGTGAAGGGAATTATATAACTTTTATCATTACATAATTTTGTTCTTTCTTATTTTATTTTAATAATTCCTCACAGCATTTATCTCTATAATCCATACATCGGATAGTTGTCATTTTGATAAAGTTTTCTTTCTTTCCTCCCTCCTTAGCTGATTTTTATTAGATTGTACACAATCTTAAATGCCAATCCAAATAAATTCTATTCTTGTCATTTCAGGCTCTTACCAGAGAGAGCAATAATGAATGTCGCTTAAATGCTCTTCTTACAAGTAATGACCATCTGATTTGATCAAAAGATTATATCATTTTCTGCCTTTGACACCAATAGTTTCTTTTTTGAGTCTCCTGGTTTAGAATAAAAAATGTAGAAGAATGAATTCTGTAAACACAAAATAGTTGCCCTGGATACATAAAGAGGCGATAAATTTGATTAACTAGTAAAATATATGCTAATTAAATTCATAATTAATAATAATAATAATTTATTAAGTATTTACTATGTTTCAAGCACTGTGCTAGTGGAACATAATGTTCTGTATAATTTTCATAATAATCCTTAGAAGCAATTGATAACAAGTCCATTACATAGGAGATTAAACTGAGGCTCAGTAAAATATTTCCTTTTAAGGCACATAGTTAGCTAGAGGTTGTAATGGTTAATATTATACATTAACTTTTCAAGGTAATGGTACAAAGATATTTGAGTCTAAAACAATTCTATATATTTTTGTGAAGATTATTTTAAGCTAAAATGAACAAATCAGTTGCATAGAGAATACAATTTTAATAATGTAGGTGAGATGTATCAGTTGACAGTCTTAAGGCGAAGACTCATCTTTCTTAAGGAAGAACAAATATACCCAGCATATGGACTTAAGTCTCCAACTGCAGCACTTCCCTGTGTTTCCATCTTGTTTACATACTTTCCAGATTTTGAATCTTCTAGACTCCATAATCACAACAATTAGTTCCTTAAAATAAATCTTGAATATAAATGTATATGTAGATAAATAGACAGAGACAGAGAGAGATAGTGGGAGCGGCAGAGAAAGATATATATCTATATCTATATATGTATATGTCTATATATGTATCTCTCTCTCTCTCTCTCTCTCTATATATATATATATATATAGAGAGAGAGAGAGAGAGAGAGAGAGAGATCTTAAAATTTTATGAGTTTTGACATTGTTGTGTTTTTGGAAAGACCTAATGAATATATTGACAGAAATAAAATTTTAAAGAAGGCCTGTCTGACTGCAAAGCTGGATATTCCTTGAGTACTGGGGATAACACAAATTCAAATCATAATATTCCAATTTTTCATTTATAACATGCATATCTTTCTGTAATATGTTTGTGTGTGAGTTCCTGCACAGACCCACCCCACCGCTGCTTACAGAGGACACATACTTTATGAATGGCTGATTTTTCTGATCCCACAAATTGTTTTAGTGATGGACTCAACAGGAGACCAGTTAAAGCCTTCCTGGATCTACTGGAAAAGAGGAATTTTCTCTATAGTTCTTTTCACTAAGGACAAAGTAGAAGTTCATATATGTCAGGGGCTGCCAGAAGATAAAGTGAGCAGAGGTGAAAGAAGAAGAATGCAGTGGAGAGAAAGACTTAAAGAGTCTTTGGTGTTTCTTGGACGACACTTAGTTCTCTAGTATTCTATATTGTGATGGTTGAATCTAATTTATCTTGTAATTTAAATTCACATTGTGTTTCTCTCAATAGAAGCCACAAAAAATAGACTAATACTCTGTAACATCATTAGTCATATTTTTTTGTTGTTTTGCACTTTTAAAATATTAGCTCATAAAGATTTTTGTGCCTAGTATACTGATAAACATCACCATGGGACAAATATTAGCACCGACACCTCATCATGTGCTAATATCCATTTACATTCCATCAAAGCAATATGTTCAATAATGTAATAGACATGATATTTTGTGATACTTGCAGATGCACATAACTTTCTGTCTTTATAAAATGATTTAGTTTTCCACATTCTACTTCCTTAACTCTCTAGCTCAGGTATTTGCTAAGCACTGCTTTGAACAGTTATGAATACCGCAATGTTTTGATGAATTTATTGTCAACTTATTGTTTTGATTACAACTGGTTAACAGCAAATGATTATTATGTAGACTGATGCATATGATCAAAATACAAAGACTTATCTATAGTCATTCAACCACAAGCAATAAATGAGCAATATTTACATATATATGGATTTTATGTTATAAAGGCTGCTACACAAAATTCTTGGGTATGTGTAGTTTAGACTAAAAAATATAATTTTTTCTTATTTAAAGTTATTGATCATTTAATATTTTTGAACAAAGGAAAATGTACAGAAAACAAAAAAATATGTATCTACTGTTACTGGGTATTCTAAGAACAAATAAGAAATATATAAATTTTTTGTTTTATATTTCTATTTAATTAATGTAAAGTTATGGAAGGAAAATGAAAGGAAAGTAACAATTCAGGATCACACGTTTTCCTACTTTTAATATGTACAGAGGTCTGAATCACATTTGCTGTGCACAAATGCAGATTCCTATGAAATGATTAATAATTAAATAGTAGACACATTAATGACAGTAAACTTTTAATAAGGATTTTTTATTACATTGTGGAAAAATTATTTCACTAGTTAGATATGCTGTGAAAAAGTTTTCATCAATTGCTTATATGAAAGATGTCTCTATAATTGGGTGTCTTTATAATTGGATGAGTAAGGAGAGAAAATACCCTGTCATTTGTCAAAATAAAATAAGTTGTCAATGTGGGGATAAAGGATAAATATTTTTTTGATGTTTTGAATGTTATGAAGATTCTATAAAATGCTTTTAAGATGTAGTCAGTATATGCTTTGAGTAAGTCCTCTACCAGAAATCAACATAATAGACCATGATTTTGCAATAACATTATATCATTAATTATTACATCCATCTAGAGATAATATTGCATGTTCAGAATAGTCATATGGCACAAACTGGTTTGTCCCAATTAATCTCTCTTAAAGCTAAACCTGATCAAGTCCCTATTCTGCTAAAAAAAAAAAAAAATAAACAAAAACAAAACAAACAAACAAAAAACCCACAGTAATTCTGTCTTTCTTGGCTTACAGGATAATGTCTAAACTCTTTATAATTTGCTGCCTTATTCTGCAAAATCTCATCCTCCTAGAATGTACAATATGACAACTTTAAATATTATCACTATTTTCTGAATTTAACAAGGCCTTTATAAATATACATTCTTCTTCATTTTCTTCTTCTGCATGGAATGCATTCCATCTGCCTTTGTTTATCTAACTCCTATTCATCCAGCTGAAAGTTGACTTCTTACATTCAGCCTTCTTTGAATCCCTCAGACAGACATGTGTTCTGTTTATTCTCATTTTCTTTACCTCATACCTTCAATCTTGTATTTATCTCCCTGGGCTCTAATAATATCTGATTATTTCTCTTTATGTGCACACACAATAAATCCCTCAAGGTCCAGTTCCATGTGTTAAGATTTTTTGTATTAAGAAATATGACTCAGACATAGCACAGACTCATTAATTATTTTTATGCATTTTAATGAAAGATTTATAACCATTCACATCCATGTGTTCATTCATCATAGGAAGAAATAAATGAATAGAATATTTTCTCTAACCCTCAAATTTCTGCTTTTAGAAGTGAGTTCTAAATATTTTGATGATAATTAGGAGAGATCTAATTAGGACAGAGGCAAAAATCTGTATGTAGAGGATTTAAACATCATTATACTATCTTGAACAAAAGACATATATTTAGAGAGAATATTAGAAACATTTAAACTGAAACTTTCATTTCTCTGGTATATCATCAAGTACTCTTTTGAAGGGCATTGGAAGATTTTCAATTTGTATCTCAAGATCAAAAGGAAATAAGATTATATTTTTACTCTTGATAGTTCCAGGAATATATTTTTATCTCAAATATCTTAGACAGTGATCAAAATTGAAGCATAAATCTATCTATGTGATGATAATTTACCCAATTCATTATATATATATATATATACTAACATTCTCCTAATAAAATATATCAATTGAGTTATTTGATTCAAATAAAGTAAAGCAAAACACTAACATCAATAAGAGAAAATGAATGTATTTAATTGTATTCAATTTAAGAATTTCTTTTCATCAAAACACACTGCTGGGAGAATTAATAGGGAACCCACAGACTGGGTTTATTACAATGCATATATGGAACACAAGGTTTTTATCCAGTTTGTACATGAAATGCCTGCTCATTAAAAATGAAAAGATGGCCACTCAATAGAAAAATGGGCAAATTACTTGAACAGACATTCCACAAAGAATATACTCGAAATGGACAAAACCTATTCAAGTCTATTAAATTCAGTTGTCATAGGAAAAGGCAAATTCTGAAACAAAATATGGCATCTATTCATTCATCAGAAGGCAAAATATGAAAGAAATGGAAGATACTAGTTGGTTGAAAAGGGGAGTAAATAAACTTGCTGTTGAGATTATGAATGGGTATTCTAAGAACAAATCAGAAATTGTAGGTATTTTTTGTTTTATATTTTTATTTAATTAATCTAAAGTTATAGAAGGAAATTGAAAGGAAAGTAACAATTCAGGATCAAACATATAACAGGTTGTATGTCTATGAAAATCTGACCAAGGTAAGTACAACTATTTTGTAAACTTGTAGTATCTATTAAAGCTAAACAATTGCATAGTCTATGGGACATACATTAGAGTATATACTCAATAGTACTATACTCATGTTAATCAAAAAAAAAAGAAAAAATTTTCATTGACAATGCACTGTTTGTAAATGTGCAAAAATACAATGGCTCCTAAGCAGTTAAATGAATAAATATATATTTAAATGTGTTTCTTTGGTAAAACTTCACTGAGATTTTCACTTGTGATATTTGTACTTTCACTATGCTTTATGTTGTAATATGATAGCAAAAATTGGAAATTCTTATTAATATTTTCATATGACAAAAAGAGGTCATAAAAATGCTAAAGATAATAACTAAATAACACATTGATTTTACTCTCAAAATTCACTGTTTCATTGGCATGAATATTTTGTTATATTAATTATGTATAATTGATTATGAGATTCAGTAACCACGTAAGTCATGACTGTTTCTTGCATGGACCAATCTTCAAATTACCTGTCCAAAAAATGCAGAGTTCTTGCATCATGTTTTCCAAAGCACATGAAGTAATAATTGCATTGAATTTAATGGTGTTGCTTAAATTTAGATGATGGTCTTATTGTTTAATAATGTAAATAACATTTGATCCTCTTTTTATTACATAATGACTTTTTCATCAAAGTCTTCCAACATCTACTAATTAATTTGAATTCACAGATTTTATGTTTTCTTTTATACTAATGGAAACTGATGCTTATTTTCAATTCTTCTAGTCACTATTATTATAAACACATGCATGCATGATATATAGATTAAAACTACATGCATGCATGATATCTAGATTAAAACTAAGTAACCACTAATAGTAAATAAATAGTAATGGTTTTCTAAGGATCCTTGTATCTCATTCATTTCTCTAAATCTAATGAAGATGTAAAATTATTATCAATACTTTTGATGTAAGAATATGAAAAAAGAAGCTGTGCCCCTTATCCAAGGTTGTATGTCTATGAAAATCAGACTAAGGTAAGTTGATTCATCACTCAGGCACTTAACTCTGATATCACTTGTATTATCCACACCTATCATAAGTCACAATGACTAGAGCACTACAGTCTTGAATGTATATTTATGAAATCATGCATTTAATACAGATTCTAAATATTAGTGGATTTTTATGTGGAGCTCCTTCTCTTTCTTTCTGAAATTTTTTCTACAATTACACTTGAAAAACAACTTTCTAATGACTCCACTCTGCATCAGGTAGTCTGGAAAAAAACAAATCTCATGTAGAATATTGAGGGCTTATTTATATGAGGAAATAATGGCAATTTACTCTATAACATAAATCAGGAAACAAGCTCAGATTTTAAGCAAAGTACGTTCTTTCATGAGTTGTCTTTAGCTTTTTGCTGGTCGCTATGCTGCTGAATACATGTACCCTGAACAGCACTTAAGTGGTTTGTGAGAAGAAAATTATTCCATGTAAGTGACACCCTCTAAATTAATTATCCACTAATGTCTGAATAACCTTCTTCATTTGTGAAATTATATTTTAAAATTATCTAGTGCTTCTGTTATATTTCTTCTCCCTAGAACTTTCTCTCAACTGGTGCAACAGCATTTCTTTCCAGGGAAACCTGATGCATTAAAGCTAAATATCTTTACGGATGCTTTAACCCACTTTCCATATGTAGTGGAAAACATAAAGCCACAAAGGGGAAGGGGAAATGAACATTGTTCTACCAGAGAAAGTTTTACCTTAACAATTACCAAGCCTTTGTTTAAAAAAAAATTAAAAATAGAGAGAATTATGGAACAACAGGAGTCTTTTTGATCTCTAGATCTTTCTCATGAGAAATCTCAAGAGGACCATCAGAACTGCTGTTTCTATATTCATCTGAAAGGGAGGAAGAGGACAAACAATTGAAGGTGATTTTAACAAGATTTCAGGCAGCAACACAGGAATTAAATGTTGAAAGCAGAAGGGTGATAATGTCAGGGCACTTGCAAAGAAATATGAGTCTAACTGTGTCTTCATTAAACTTTCAGCTTAAGCTTTTTAAAGGTTGAATAAAACAGTTCACTGTTGTGTCTATCAGAAATCACGCATTAAATTCCTAAAAGATTTGGCTATAGTCTATTTTTAAAAGATGATATTTCCAAAATTCTCATCATACATATTTTAAACGATAGTGTTACATCTTGTGAATCACCCTTAAAATAATAAAAAAAATACAATATTGAATATCTATGCTTTGAGAGTGGTTACCAGCAGTTATAAGTAGGAAGTCAAATCAAAACAGTGGCTATAAAAAACAAACAGAAGGTCTATGATGAAAAGATTCTTGTCAGAAGTTAGAGATTCCTGAAGATATTAAGAAATCATACCCTCTGTGTCCCTCTTCCTCATGTATTTCTTGTGTTAAGAGAATTGTATCTTCATCCAACTACTCATCAGAATGCTAGAACTCAGAATCCTTTAGCTATCAATATTAGTAATCAATGATTTGTCAACTCAGAGCAAATTCAGCTTTCCTGACAAATCTCAAAACCATCTTTTTTATTTAGAGTTTCATGGAGATGTAGTTTACATACATTGCCACCCATCTTTAATGAGTGCACCTCAATGGTTTATGATATATTCACAAAATTGTATATCTACATCTGTAATCCATTTAAAATCATTTTCACCAATACCAAAAGAAATTCTGGGCCTATTAGCAATTACTCTTGGTTTCCTTCAACTCTTGCCCTTAGCAATCCCTAATCTATTTTCTGCCTTTCAATTTGTCCATTCTGATGTTTCACATAACAGAGAAAATACAACATGGGTTCTTCCATGACTGACACTTTCACTCAGAATAATGTTTCCAGTCTCTCCTATGATTTAGAATAGATAAATACTTTATTCTTAGTTATGGCCAAGTTAATAGGCTGTTTTGGATATACCACATTTTATTTATCCATTTATGTTTCTATTTGGTTTTACTATGAATAATATTGCTATGAACATTCAGATACATATTTTTATGTGGATATGTTTTCATTTCCCTGGAATATAGAAATAGAAATTCTGTGCTTATCTTTTGAGGAATTGCCAGGATGTTTTCCAAAGTGATTTCACCAATCTACTTTCTTACAAGCAATTTCCAATGTCTCTGCATCCGCTTTGACATTTTATACTCTTTTGTCTTTTTTGAATATATCCATCCATGTGTTCACTGGTAGGTCAGCTTGCTTTAGATTTATATTTTCCTGGGTTGTTGATTACTTATTCTAGTTTGCTTGGTTTATGAGGTCATGAGAATAATGCATTATTCTTTATTTCATTATGTGCTTTTTAAGGAATGTGCATATTTTCAGGTCATTTTCTGGCCCTGATTGGAAGAGAAAATGTGTGGTGATTTTATTTAAATAAATTTGTTGCCCAAAATATTTCACAAGACTATCCATCATCTCTTTAAGAATTAGATATTCCTCTGCTCTTTTTGTGTTGCAATTTAAAAAAAAATATTGAAGCATTATTGCTATAAAAATTCACATATTTAATGTTTAGATTTCTATGAGTTTGGACTATAAATATATAATATACAATCAAGGTACTAAACATACTGAATGCTTCTAAATTTTATTTCCGTTCTTTTATGCATATGTTTTATTTGTTTTGTTTATCATTTGTTCTTTTGTTAATAATTAACATAAAATCAATTTTTATAATATATTTTAAAGAGCATAAATACTGTACTGTTAACTGTAAGTACTCTTTTGTATAGCAGATCTCTGATACTTGTTCATTTTCTATAACAGAAACTTTATCACAACTGAAAAATAATTCTCCATTTCCTCTCCTTACCACCATTCTATTTTCTGCTTCTATGAGTTTGACTATTTCAGATATCTTACATAAGTGAAATCTGGCTCTGTGTCTGGCATATTTCACTTAGCATAACACCTTGAAGTTCATCCTTATTTTTACAAATGGTAGAATTTTCTTCTTTTTTCCAGGCTAAATAATACCCCATTGTGTGTGTGTGTGTGTGTGTGTGTGTGTGTGTGTGTCTCACATTTTCTTTTATCTATTCTTCCATCAGTAGGAAGTTGGATTATTTTCATGTCTTGGCTACTGTGAATAATGAGGTAATGAATGGGGTTATAGATATCTCTGAAATTGTGATTTCAATTCTTTTGTATATATCCCCAGAAGTAGATTACTGAATCACATGGCAATTACATTTTTAAATTTTTTGGCGAAACTCCTTATTGTTTTCCATGGTAATTATTTCATCTGCACTTCACCAACATTCTATCGATGTTCCTATCTCTGCAGGTCCTCGCCAACATTTATCTACTGCTGTTTTGATAGCCAATGCTTAGAGCTGTGAGATAATGCAATTCCTCACTATCCTATCTTATATAATATGTATTCTCTAACATGAAGGTGTTCAACTCCTCTATTTTACTATATGCTAGCTATTTATGGATGCTTGGCACATCCTATATCTGTATATATTTGACTCACAGCTGAAATTATAGCACTGGATAGATGGACTCTTGATGACGTAAAAGGAAAAATGACATGCATTGCCAAAAGTTCACATATTCATAGATTATATAGAAAGCTTCAGACATCTTTTCTAACAATACTTAAACAAGATATTCATATATATGTATTTTCATAATTAATGTTTTAATTTGATTAATTATATCAAGCATTTGTAGAACAATTTTTCCTGTGGAATATATTCCCTAATATTTAAAATGTATAAGATAGTGCTTGAATTCAGTTAAATATTATGTTAGATTTATAAGCACAAGAATGAAACAAGTGTTCAAAAGACTTATAAGCTAATTTCTATCAAAATGGAAGTGGCCGGTATAGGAAAAGTTTCTACAGGGATTTCAGGAAGTTTCTACAGAGCAGTGGTTTGATGGTTAGTCATAAAAATGAAAGCATGTAAAGTATATTTCAGGCAAAGAACATCAGTTCGTACAAGTGACTGCTAGTGTGATCAACCATTCTAAATTCACCAGAAGTGAGGAATGCCTATGGATTTAAGCTTTTCAGCACTCAAGCCAGGAAATCCCCATAACCTGGAACAAGTTTGTCATCCTGCATACAGACAATGAGAAGAGGACAAACACATTGAAAACTCTGCTTGGGATTGGAGAAGATGAAGGCACAAGTGGACATTCATATTTCTTGTGGCCACCCATAAATACAAAGTTAACACATCTGCTTCCTACTTGATTTGAAATCCTTATATTTATAACCATTATTTTTATAAAACTAATAATTAAATGAAGCTCCAGCAATAAAAGTCAGGTTTGGGCCTTCAGGGCCTCCTTTATGTTTATTAAGTGACACTAAATAGTAAATACATCCAGTTTGGCCGGCACCCTGATTTTGGGCTTCACAGTCTTCAGAACTATGAAGAGAGTAAATGGACAAAGAGAGTGTCACAGGATTGTTTTTAACAGCCAGTTCCAGTTTCTTACCTTGTTCTTGATTGGCACTAATATTCACAATGTGTTTGAAAACTTCTGGAAATTAGTTATTTTAAACTTTCCTAATTCCCTATAGGAATGGATTTTTAAAGCAGCTTATAAAAGGATGATAATATAATGACAGATAAATTTCATTTCAGATTAATGAATATGAATAGAAAGTGGGTGGATTTTTTTTTTTTTCGTATGAAAGGGAGGCCAACTGAAACTAAAAGCCAATTTAATAAGATTTGTCTGCTGGTCCTACCAACTGGCCACTGCTTTCTTGGAGAAAAGAAGAAAGATACACAAATGAGGGAACCAAGTCAGAATTGGAACAGAGCTCATTAAACCATTTCTTACTCCAAATTTTGTTGTGCTCGCATCTGTTTGGATTTTGCAGTATCCAGTGCGTGCTTCTGAGGGTGAAAACAGAAGCGGCAATTTCTAGTTCTCAATATCTTCTGGCGAGTAACAAAAACAAAACCAGGAATCTGCTGCCCTTGGAACATACATGAGCAATATGATTAACTTGTAAAATGGAAAAACAGTGCCTGATTTTGAATTACTGTTAATTTAAAGATTTTAATCATTTTTTCTTTCTGTACTTCGTCTTTATACATACACATACAGATACTCACATGTACACACAATGTTTACAAAGTGACCTAATATCAAGAATATACAAACATATCACAGAACATTAAATTTATTAGAATTTGATCACCACAAGTTTAATTTGCGTGTCAGGTTTGCTAGATTGAAAGCTAAACATTCTATTTCATTCTGTCATTCAATATAATGCAAATCAGCCATTTTAACAGACATTTATTAGGAACTTTATGTTGACTAACTTAGTATAGATTCACAATTTTTTTAAAAAAATAAAGCTTCATTGTATCAGTCAGCTTTACACAGCTGTGACAAATACCTAAGATAAATAACTAAAATGAATGAAAACTAATTGTGGCTTATGGTTTCAGATGTTTCAGTCCATGGCTATTTGTCTCTATCCATTTGGACTTTTGGTATAGTATAGCAGTACATCATGATAGGGAAGATGTGGTGGACCTAAACTGTTCACATCCCAGAGACAGGAAGCAGAAAGAAAACAGTCCTTTCAAGGACCCATCCATGGTGGGTGACATCTTCCTTCTTCTAGGCCTCACATCCTAATGTTTTCACCACCTCACTGTAGCACCAGCCACTAGCTGGAGATCAAGACATATGAAGATTCTAACTTTATACATAATTGACATGCATAGTGCATATGGTTTTCGGTGCTAATAAGCAATGTTTAGGAAAAAAAAAGATACCATCACTACTAAAGGAATAAATTATTCAGAGACAGCATTTGATACTGAGTACTTCATTTGTATTATCAAAACTCAGCTTTCGGTATCTTCTTCCATAATCCCATTAATCCAAAAGATACAATTCACATATCAATGCTACATTAACAAAATAATAATAATTAATGGCCTTACTGCACTCTTTTAACCATAACCAGTGACTTATTTTATCCTGTACTTCCCTCTGCCTTTATCCAACATAAAAAACTGTATTATCATGTGCTGGTCACAGACACAGAAGAGGATTCAGGATTCCAAGATAATGGTTAAAGCAATGCAGTGGGGGTCTCAGTTATGATCTCTTAACAAATGGCTATTTATGAAGATGTTGGATATTAGAGAGGCTCTGTCTCATAGCTGGTTCTGGAACTTTTCCACATTTATCTTAAAAAGAAAAATACAAGTTAAATAAGCTGTTTGATACTAGTTTGTATAAAGCATATCTGCCACGGTGATGAAGACACCCCATTTATCAAGTATAAGTAGAGATGCATTTGCCTCTGCAATATGGAAATAAGTTAATCTACTTCTATTACAAATCAGCCTGTGGAAAAAAAACATAGATTCAGAAGAATCTTAGATATAGCTCTTCCCACATATTCTTAAGGGAACTATTGTAGCATTTATTCAAACAAGTCATAAGGTCAATTAGAAGTCATCTGTACCTAGAAATAGCCCAAATACTGGGCTATACTGGGTGTTGGCTGATTTAATTTTGATATAATTATACAAAGTAGAACTAATTCAAGATTTTCACTAGTAAATATTCTCTCACGTCATGACCTTCATTATAACTTATAACTGCCTGAATGAGAAATTGAAATGGCATAGAAGATAGAGTTGTGCTGAATTGTGCATAATTATCAGCTGCTGATCTTGCCTATGCCAAAGGAACAGGAAAATCAGGTCTGTGCTTCTGTTTGCAGGTAATAAAAAGTGGTCCTGACTTAGAATGTGTTGAAGAGCAAAAACACATACCTCCACCTAGCCATTTAAGGTATGTTTGTATATGTGTGTGTGTATGTGTGTGTGTGCATGCATGCATACATATTATCTGCACTGTTTGGTACCACTTTTGAAGGTGAAAGACCTGACTGGAATTATGGAAGTTTTAATACTTGATCCTTTTCGTAGCCTTCCACAAAGAATGTGGCAGAAGGCACAAGCTCTGAAACATGAGATGGAAAATTTATTTTTCATGACACAGCAGAACATACAAACTTCAAATTTGTTTGAGTCCCTTCCCACCTCTTGCTTATTACCACAGAGAGGATGCAAGGAAAATGCAGGGAGATGCTATACATACAATAGTCACAAATGTGTGTGTATTTATGTGTAATTAATGCTGAGTTTAAGAAACTCAAATATTTTAAAAGGGCTACTAGAAAATCTTTACAACTCTTCTCCCAGAAAAAGACATCATCTTATCATCCTGATCTGGAACCAAATCTAGACTGTACCACACAGAGAGGCACCATTTGTGTCGTCCAAGTGTGCTCACTATACATACAATTTTGAGAAGGCATTTCAAAATAAAAGCTGATATAGGTCATACAGAAAGGCTATAAGAAATTGTCCTCCAATAAGTAACCTTTGCAACATGATAAGAAAGCAAAAACTACCTATGGAATTAGATCTTAAATAAAATATGACCAGCAATATGACTGTATTTTGTTTTGTTTACAATGCCATGACAATGGTCAAATCTCCAGCTATTCACAGAAATATTAATCTCTTTGTTTTGCCTGTTTTTCTATACGACACATTTTGCCTAAAAACTACTCTGAGTTTATTTTGAGATGGAATCCTAAGAGACTGCCAAGAGGGAAGCAGACAAGGCTTTTCCTGGCATATCAGAGAGTTGAGAACATGTTCTCTGGTCTCATTATCTGTGTTTACATGCAAGTCTATGCAGTTTCTAGTAGGATTAGGCAGATGAGTTTGTCACAAGATGTTGCTTGCCAAAATCAATCATACACAATCAACTAAATTACATTCTCTGGTGTGCTTGTGAGCACCCTGAAGTGGAAAACTTCAGCCCACAATCATAACTGTGCCATGAAATTAGTTCATTCCTTTAGGTATGAAAGCATTTGATTCTAATTGCTCAGGTGCACAGCCTTGGAAAATAAAGAAGAGAATGCAGGATAGTGATCAAAATTTTGCTCACATGGTAGGTATGACTTCAAGGATCCTCTCATTCCTAGACACCATTTCCTGAAAAATATAAGATTATATCCAAAGAGTAGATAGAATGGTAGAATTTTTTATTAATTTTGCTGTGAAATGCAAATTTCTAACTTAGAAATATTCCTTCTTCAGAAAAACAGTGAGAATGTTAAAGGACACATGTTATAGCAATTAAACCAACTTACTGTGTTTATTCCTTTATCCGGGATTTAATGAGCATTTCCCAAAAGCTATGGAAAGAATAGTCAATGCCATAATTATTGCTACAGTATTTGTAGACCTTCTATTTTTTTGGAAAGGCAGCCCTATACAGATGCATAAAAACTAAACAAGGCATTTTAAAAGATTAATAATTTCATGGGAAAAAAATAAAATAATTGAAGGGTTTTTTGCTTTCCCCATGTTCACTGCAGCACAATTCACAATAATCAAGACATGAACTCAAACTGTGAGTCTAACAGCTGATGAAGGGATAACAAAAATGTGGAATATATATGCAGTGGAATAGTATTTGGCCTTAAGAAGTTGGAAATCCTGTGATTTGATACAAAATGAGTGAATCTGGAGGACATTATGCCAAGTTAAATAAGTCAAGCAGAGAAAGACAAATGTTAAATGATTTTGCTTATGTGCAGATTTCTTAAAAGTTCATGTCACTGATGTAGAGAGTAGAATAATGGATACCAGAGACTGAGGAAATGTTGCCCAAAACATAATATTGCAGGAAGAGAGGAGGAATACTTTTGAGATCTATTGCACAGCAGGGTGATTATAGTAAATAATGGCGTAATGTATGCTTCAAAATAACTAAGAGAATACATTTCAAATGTCTTATCACAATAGAAGACAGGCAAGTGAGGTGCAGAATTTGTTAACTACTTGATTTAATCATTTCAAATGGTGGTTTATGCAGATAAAATCATCACATTGTACTGTCTCTCTCTCTCTTTCTCTCTCTCTCTCTCTCTCTCTCTCTCTCTCTCTATATATATATATATATATATATATATATATATGTGTGTGTGTGTGTGTGTGTGTGTGTGTATAATTAAGATTTGTTATAAGAGATATTGTTAATAAAAAGAAAAGTATAATAGATACGAAGGGAAAGTCAAGTCCAATTTCAATTGCATGATGAAGTTAATTTTGAAATACTTAAAAGACATAAATAATAAGCATAAGGCTAAAAATTGAGAATTGTAAATAGAGATAATAAACTCCAACTCAAAGGTGGGAGTTGCTGGGCATAGATGGCAGAGAGCAAAGCCATCATGCCAAGAAAATAATGAATTTTACAGCGATTATTGTTCATGTTGTGCACTTTCTCTTCATTTAAAAAATTTCTATTACAAATCATAGACCTATGATTTAAAACACTAAAATCTAGATTGTGATTGTAATTACTGGTAAATGGACTGGCTTTCACAGATAGGCCTTGACGTCCGTCTATCAATCCTAATTTCATAGAGTAGCAACATTAGGTTAGGCCATTCATTAGAACAAAAATGGAGCCTCTCTATAGTCTTGCATGAACATAGAGAATACATCAAAATTTGCCAGGCTGTAAATATGGCCAAGCGTGACACATTTTGTCTGCTTTGGTGACAATGCTGCTTTTCCAGTTACAGACTTGTTTAGAGTTGGCCTAGCCTTTTCTCCTTCTGGATAAGGGTTGTGAAGATACTGAAACACAAAATTGTCTCTGCTTCCCTTCAACCCTGAATTCAGAGAAAATCTCTTCTTTCTTACACTTCTCCTCAAATCATTCCAATATAAGCCAAAATGAATTCCTTTTAACATTATCTTATTGAGATGCTCCATGTTTCTTCATGGCATGAATCTTCCCTGCCATACATAAAATAAGTAACAATCCCAAATATGCAGATACAGGTGTATTTCTAGTGCTCCTTGGCAAGAGGGGAATTACATCACATCACAGAAACCAATTCTCCTATCTGATATAAGTGCAAGAGTAGCACAGGGATTCCTTTCTATACATTTTTAGTAAGACATAGTTCATACAGTTGACTGACTTGGATCTGGATATTGAGCTGAAGAAAGAGTCATTTCCATTGTGAGTGTTCATTATGTCCACTTAATGTTAATATTACTATGAATTTAACATAATGTGTCCTGAGCAAACTATTAAGGAGGGTAAATCCATCTTGTTTATGATGAAAATGAATTATAAAATACCTAAGTGGAACAAAAAAGGTTATCAAAGAGAATTACAGATAATTTTTCCTCAAGAGTAAGTTACATTTCTAAGCACCCCAGTTTAGGTATAATTACCAATTACCCTACAAGAACATAATAACAGTGTAACATATGGAAATTGCCTCAAAATTACAGGGAATTGACAGTTCATGCTTATTATATAGGGTGCTTAGTGAAATGTGTTCATGCAAAAATAATTTAAATTGTAATTTTGAGAGCAAAGAATAGTTGGCACATATTTACTTTAAAAAAAGACTAAAATATATCCAAAGATTAAATATTATGAAAAAAATGACTTAAATTTCAAAGTTTATTTACTTCTAAGAAACACTAAACACCAGAAACAACCTTCTTTGAAAAAAAAAATTCATTCAAAGGAGTTGGAGCCAAAATACAAAATTAGGTATAAAATCAGAAGCGCACAGATTGGTTTCAGTAATTTTTTAAATGCCCACCACCTAGGTTTGGACTAGATACTTTCAGCTTCCTCTATTGATGACAATTCAAAATATTTATAGGAACACGCTCTTAAACTTTAGTTGTTTCACTGTAATATCTGTCTTTGTCTTAATTTCTGAATCAAAAAAAAATTACAATTTTTACCAAAAATATTATTTTAAGAATGGCTAAAAAATAATATGTATATATGTTTTTATTTCTTTAATTTGTATTATATAAATCTTAAAAATGAATTAAGAACCACCCAGGAGTTTTCTTTCACAAACAAATAATTCAATTTAAAAAAAAATGAAATTCTTTGGCCTCTTTGTTCATTCCCAAAACTTAATAGAAGACAAATGCATTAAGTCAATTTGTCTGACTGAAGATGAGGCTCAAATTAGGACTGTGCTTTTAAATGACTCAGTCATTTAAATATGACACTTTTTGTTGTTATTATTAATCATGATATGAATTTTGCCAATTCTACAATTCACTTAAGAATATCTAACTTCTTCTCAATACCTTTTCAGTACTTTAAAGTGACTTTTATTTTCAATCCTTGGTCCTGGTTTTGTGAAATAAAACTGAAAGAATTGCATCTTGAAAAGCATAACCAGATTTGATTGAACATTTCTTTAGATGAAAGAATCTGTTTACGAGGCTATTATGACAGCTAAATATGTGAAAATTAATACATGAAATTGTACATTCACACATATATGCAAACACTGATATGTTTTTGCATATATGTGTTTCAACAATGAGGTAGTGGTGGACAAACCTGGCAGGACATCTAATAAGAAACTAGAGATTTCAATCTTCTGTTTAGAGAATGTACCAGCCATCAATATGCTTTGTTAGCAGTCATTATAACTGATGTGAAAATTTAATTTCTAAACAAAATTTTAATCACGGATTTTTTAAAAGTACGTTTATTTTAAAAAATTGAAAATATTTTTCTCTTAATAGAAGTTGGAGCAACTCAGGTATCATAGCAGTACTTGAGTGTAAAAGATAATGTGATAATATATCTTTATCAATCAATATGTATTTAATATTATTGTGTATAGGGTGATGTTAGGTGTGTTGAGCATAGCAATGTAATCACAGCAATTCAGTATAGCAGGCAAGAAGGAAATAGATATGTACAGCCACATAGTTTAGACCCTAAAATATGTATTAAAGTAGAAATGTTAAAAATAATATTTTGTATTTATAACATTGTTCCAAAACATACCCCCAACACAATTATACATATCTAAAGGATGTATACACACATAAAATAGATAAATAATAGATGTTAGATAGATGGCAGATAGATGATAGATGAATGACAATAGATAGATGACAGTTTGATGACAGATAAATAAACATACACATATGGTTGAATGTGTAAATGGGAGGGAGAGAGGGAGAGAAAAAAATACACACAGAGATTAAAAAAAAAAAGGATGATCCAGGTGTGCCGGTGCATGCCTGTAATCCCAGTTATTTGGGCAGCTGAGGCAGAAGGATAACAAATTCAAAGGCAGCCTAACAACTTAGTGAGGCCTAAGAAACTTAGTGAGACTCTGTCACCAACTAGAAAATAATAAAAAGCAAACAAAATGAAAGTTATTTTCACTGATGTATACATATTAGATGAAGTGAAAAGGAACATTATATCTAAACCAATGTCAGAATATCTTATGAAGATTAAAGCTATATATCTTCAAACTAAAATATGTATTTTCTCCAAGAAAATATACATATGTATATAATGTGATACAAAATACCATTAACTTCTGATATGGCTTTCTAAAACAGTGAATCCTGATATTCAGCTCTCATGTACTCCCCACTGATATAAAGGCTGAATTAAAGAGGTCCACGCAAGAAGGAACTGGGTAGCCTCCAGCCAACAGTCAATGAGGAACTAAACCTTCAAATAATCTTTGAGTAGTTGATTCTTGCCAAGAACTATGTTAGTAAGCTCAGAAGCAGACCCTTTCCCTGTCAATTCTTCTGATGACACTCAGGATCCTGGGCTGAGGCCCTGATAGTGACCCTGTAAGAAACTGTGAAGCAGAAAACACAGCTAAGATTTCTGAACCAGAGAGACACTGAGAAAAAAAAGATAAGTAGCTTGAAGTCATTAGGAATCATGTGCTATGTAGCAAGAACAAACTAACTACAAATGATATATACACATGCCCATCTGAAGACACATGACAAGAGGAAGAAAATGAGTGTACATATAGAATAAAGAAGAAAACAATTAAAAATAGATAAAAGAGAGAAGCCACAGGACCAAAATAACACAAAAAAGAAAAGTGCATTATTAACTTGATGTGTTTGCATCTTCATGCATACAATTCTAAAATAGTGGTATAATGGGGAAAGAATGATTTTGTGAGGATATTAGTCTGTTCAGGATGCCATACATGAATATAATGTACCTTTTGGCGTAAACAGCAGAAATAATAAAAAGCAAAACAGAATGAGTGTTAGTTACACATTTATTTCCTCATTTATTTTGATACATAAAACTTCCACATATTTTAATATGTGAAGATACTTACATACGTGAACACATTGTGCAATCTTCAAGTCATGCTATGCATATCTGTCTTCTTAAATGTTTATTATTTCTTTATAGTGAAAATGCTCAAAAATTCTTTCTTCCAACTCTTTTGAAATATACACGGTACACAGTTGCTATCTAGAATCACACTACTGTGTAATAGCACACTAGAATGTCTCTCTCCTAACTCTAACTTGGTGCCCATTGACCAACTCTTTCCTTCTTCCTTCTCCACCATTCTCCCCAGGCCCTCATGTCCCCTATTTGGCTTTTAACTTTTATGAGGTCTACACTTTCAGATTTCACCTATGAGTGAGATCATGCAGTGCTTGTTTTCTCATGGTTTAGAAGGTGTAGAGAGCAGTGTTAATCTCTGGGAAGTCTTCTCTTCCTGGTGAGTATGTGGCCCATTTCTGGCTTTGTTCTCACATGGTCTTTCCTCATGTGTGCACAGACGGGGAGAGCTCAGGGACATCAGGATACCAGTCCTACTGGCTTAGTACCCTACCTTTAGTACTTTAACCTTGCCTCCTTAAAGGGCCTGTCTATAAATATAGTCACATTGGAGGATAGCAATTCAACATATGAATTTGGGGGACACAATTCAGTCCATTACAGAATTTTATAATTCTGTCCTTTTTAAAAATGTCTGTTATGGAGAGTTAGTAATGACTGACCCTCAGGAGTAAAGATCTGTGCATTCATGAATGTATTTGAATATGATATTGCTGAGGGCCATTGCCAAGTAGGAATGAGGCATCGAAATTTCCTTGCCAGCGTACCCCATGTTAAATGGACTTGCCTTGGAATTTCACTGTTGACATTGCATGTAAGGCGACCTTGCTCAAGGACCAGGGCGGACCCGGGTTTAGAGCTGATCAGGTTTGAGGAAGTATCCTGCTCCTTGAGTTTAAGGCGTTCCTGGTTTAAGACAAGTTTAGGGCATTCCCAGTTTAAGACAATATGGGTTTTAGGAAAGTTGGAGGTTGAAGATTATTGCTGCTGGGAATAGGGTGTTCCTGCTGCTTGAGTTCCCATTGAGTTCTCCTGAGATTCAAATGGGATTTGGAAATAAGCCTCATGGAGTAGGTGAATGGGGCGGATTTTGGATTTCCCCTGAACGTGTGTGGAGGCCGGTGTGAGTTCGGGAATAAAGAATTGCTGTTTGAATCTACAAAACTGTGAGTGGCTCATGATCTTGTGCCCAGCCAAGACTGTGGCATGATATCAAGAAGTTATGTCAAAGAAACAAATTAGCATTTATAGTAATAGGAAAAATGTTATTTCATGAGATTTTTCGTTTTGTTCTTTTGTGTTCTTTTTTCCTTTTAAGTCTAGACTAAGCAAAACTTTTCATTTTTACCCACTACTTTCAATAATTTTTAAGATTTTATTCTGAAATTCTCTCTTTTAAGATAACTTTGTATTTCTATATCCATTTCATTGGTTTTTATTCTACTTAGCAAAAGAGGAAACAATCTAAATAATGGTTATCTACACAGGTTTCCTGATTACACTTAAGCAAAAATTCTAACGTCTCATGTGCTTATTTACATTGCAAACCTTTTATTTTCTAATTGTGGGATAAAATGCTTATTACCAATCCAAATTTGTTCATTTGCAAATTTCTAAAAATGATCATGGTATATGTGAATAAATGATATAAATCTGTCATTACTAAGTTAACCTAAATTGTTCCATATATAATAGATTGCTTTTAAAAATCCTTAGGATTATTAGAGATAATTTTAGACTTTTCTCATAAAATTTATTCCATTCATTTTCCTATATCCTGCCCTGTATGAAAATGGACCAGTCATGCCTCCAATATTGTAAAATGCCCATAAACCTTGATATGTATTTTCATGCAGTTGAAATTATCTTCTTCAATATTTAATAATGTTTAGTACTACAGTTTTTCATATATGGGTATCTAAGAGGGATCCCCATGATTCATATTTTACTTTATGTTCTGACAAAGAAAGGTCACAGGAACTACTCCCTATTCTAACAGAAGCAATTATATCTATTTCTACTTCCTTCTTTTATGGCTAGGTTATTTCTTTATACAACAGACATAAGATCCCAAGAGATAACAGCAACTTCTGCCATGAAAAGGAATGCAATTTTAAAAAATAAGAAAACTTTAATTTTGGTTCTAAAGTAAAATTACTTAGTCCCTTAAAGAGAGGGAAATGAACCCATGGCATTATGAAAAAGGAAAAGATCTTGCACTAAAGTCCACATTGAATTGTGTGTCTTCTCAATATTTAGTGTTCATGAATGAACATTAATACTCTAAGAATAAACTGAAGGTCATAAAGGGAAATATTTATTTAGGCTTACTTATTGCCTGGTTTAAGCAATAATCTATAAATTAGGTACAAGAAAAATGTTTGAAATGGCTTGGCATGTGGCTCAGCAGTAGAACACTTGCTTGGCATGTGTGAGACCTGGTGCTCAATTCCCAGCACAGGGGAAAAAAAAGGAAAATATTTGGATTTCAATTCAAATATCATTTATCATAAGCAGTATTATGTCCAACTTACATTTAAAAAACTGCCAATAGGTGGTGCTGCTGTGATTGGATTTGATGGAACTTCATGCAAATCTGACCCTAGATTCTACTATATTAAGTTTTTCTGTACACCTTCATCTCATAGTCGACTTAGCAACTGTTCAGAAGTGAACTGGTAATAAAATGTCACTAAGGATAAAATATTTTTAAGCATTTGGGAAGCATTTTCTAGCACCATCATTTAAAAAGATGAGAAATAGGTCAGAGATCATAGCTATAAAAAATAGACCGCTCAAGGTGGTACTTATCTGATAAATGAATATACAAGTGCTTAACTCAAATGGAGGTTATGAATTTTGCATTAAGCCCTTCATCAAGGTTGAATTACATAATGTCTCATTTAATGACATATCTATGTGACATTCCTTGTCAAGTTTATTTCTCTTTGTCAGGCTAAACATTTGATTTGTAAGACCTGAAATGAATTTCAGTAACAGTAAAAAAAGACATGTTTACAATTTGCAATTAAACATGAGTCAAAAGACTATTGAATGCATAATATATAAGTAGAAAATATGCTTTTGGACATGTAATATTTATAGTAAAATACGAAAACTGTTGGAGTCACTTTGATTTTATTTTTTAAAGTTAATTAAAAATATTATAAAATGAATTCAGATAGTTGATATCAGAATTTTTGTGCTAAAGTTTGATACATGCAATTTGTCAGAGCAGGAATCACTTCTCACAATTAAATTTTACTAACAAACCTTTAATTTGACATTTACATGACAAGTTGAAAGTGTATTCATGGAAAATTACATTAGACATCTGAAAAGGAACTACTAAACCAAATCCAGGTGAACATCCAAAAATTGAGTTGTGTTAATGATTTCATCTTTGAATAAATTCATACTTAGAAATAAATTTTTAACCACTCAAACTAGGATTTTTAAAGTATAAAATATAAATCTTTTCAGCAAGATGTATCCCCTGGATTTATGTTTTTCCTGTTCTCTCTCACACACACATATGCATTTCTTACTCTACCATGTGACATCATAAACATTGTATATTTATGATTTTAAAAACAGATTTCTTTAGACTGAAGGATAAATTGTACTACACAGTCTCTTGAATTGCTTAAAATATTAAATGTTACAGATTGAATTGTGTCCCCCAAAATTCATACGTTGATGTTGTAACCTTCAGAATGCGACAGTATTTGGATACAGATCTTTACAAAGGTCATCAAGTTATAATAAGGTCATTAAGTTGGACTCCAATCTAATATAAATGTTGTCCTTTTTTTCCCCTTTTAGTTGAAAATGGACCTTTGCTTTATTTATTTTTATATGTGGAGCTAAGGATCAAACCCAGTTCCTCACACATGCTAGGTAAGCACTCTACCACTGAGCCACCACCCCAGCACTGAATGTTGTCCTTTTAAAAGGAGATATTTGGGTAGAAACAGCAGAGAGAACAGGATGTGAGGAGACACAATATCAGCAATCTAGAAACCAAGGGGACAGGCCTGGAATTGATTCATCCCTCAGAAGAGATCAGAGGAAACCAACTCTTCCTTCTTGGTCTTAGACTTCTAGTCCCCAGAACTGGAAAACAGTATGTGTTTTGTTGTTTAAAACCCTAAGATTTTGATACTTTGTTTGAAGCCCTAGAAAACATTGAATTATTTACTATCCATCATATTTATGAATATTTTAAAATTGTATCTTATAATTCAAATCATTTCCAATGTTAGGAAAAATACTACTTCAAAAAAGATTCTTCCCACTCATTTATCTGTATTATAATAAATGTTTTTTTCCCTTCTCTTGAGTACTTCTTTATAATTTCCATCTATCGAAGGATCAATATTTGACACTGAAGAAATCACTCGATATTAAATAGATGATTTTCTAAGAAAACCAGTTAGTCATGATCCATATAAATATGTTTATTTGAAATGGTATAAACAATTGACCACAGAATATCTTATCACATATTTGTAGTACTGAGGCAACTATTGAGGTATGTAAACATTTTTATTATTATAATTATTCTATCAAATTCACAGACTCCCACATTCATTTTTCTTATTATTCTTTCAGTATCCTTGTGTTAACCCAAAGGAAGCCCCTGCCTCTTCCAGTTTGCTCTGGGGCATATATTTGCTGTCAGATCTTTTGATGAATAAGCTTTTACAATCCATCTGGAGGATTGTAAAATACACTAATTTCATTAAATACAATGATAATTGTTTTTAGTTGTTTCATTTGGATAGATAAGACCTGAGGCAACTTACTGGGGAAAAGGGTAGAGTGGGAAGAAAAACATAAAAGTTCAGCCAGAATAGCAATACATCTTAAGGCATTTTACGTAATTTTGAGACTATTTAGTTCATAATTTCTGATTTTCTTTTCTACATTAAAAAATGGTATCTTGAGCCTCTTTATCTCTTTCATGTTTGCTTTTTAGTCTAAGTTTTGAAATAGTTGAAACCAAAACTTTTACACTTCTATGACATATCAGCAATAACAAAAATAATCATAATTGCCACTGCATCTAAAACACATAAATACACTTACACAAAAAGAGCAGATACTCTTACTCTTGAGTGGGGATTGCTAGAGAGTATCTGAGATAACTCACATATCTACAAATAATACATTTCAAATAATTATCAATAAAAATAAAAGTAGTCTAGTACATTAAATGAAAAGTAATCAGAAAATTGAAGGGCAAATGAAGACATGATATTCTCTTTTTGGTTTTATAAAGATATGTTAGAATAATTATTATTGAGAAAGATCATGAATTGGTAGACAAAAGTAATTCATGGACTCTTTATGGTTCAACAAAAAGCAAGTCTATATGAGATTCCAAGCTGTTAAGATAAGTTTCTTGGGGCCAGGTTTGGAGGCACATACCTGTAACCCCAGCAGCTCAGGAGGCTGAGACAGGAGGATCACAAGTTCAAGGCCATCCTCAGCAACTTATTGAGACCTGTCTCAAAATAAAAATAAATAAATAAATAAAAATAAAAAGGGCTGGGGATATGGCTCACTTGCTAAGCTTCCTTGGGTTTTCTTTACAGTAATGGGTGGGGGGAGGAAATAATAAGTATCTTGAGGAGCTCAGAGGTGCTCTTACTCAAGAAAGATTTAAGTTGAGAACTTATAGTTCCTGATGCAAAATTCATGTGAAAAAGAATCAAATAAACCTCATAAAAGTGGGGGGGGGGACACGAAGAAACACATTTTCTTTCTTTTTTTATTGAAGGTATGGTTCTCTACAATTCTATTCAAATAGTTCTATTTCTTTATTTCCTGCTCCAATATTTTGATATTAAAATATGTAGTTGCAAATATAAAAACTAATTCACTAATTTGTTAAGCACTGCATTATAATTTAAATCACTCCAAATATTAACAAAACCCATAACGTTTACTACTTACTATTTTAGTAAGCAATGTGTGAAAACCAAGACATTGGGAATACTGTTTTAAAGATTAAAAATAAAAACCTAAAATAAACAGCAATGTCCCTGCCTTGAAGACAGAGTATGATGTATATGAAAGTAGGATGAAGCACGGCATGAACAAATCGAAATTAGACAAGAAATAGAAATTTTAGAAGCATTAGTTTTAATGATATTGCCAATGGCAGTTTCAGGGCAAGGTTGTTTCTGCATTAGGATGTCAGTATTTCTGGAAACTCTTAAGTTAAGCAGAAAGGAACAACCAAGATAACATTCTAATTTAAAATTTTAATCATGTCAATAACAGCTTCAGCAATTTCTAAGTGTCCACTCAAGGTAGCCTTGTGATCTTTCCCTTGACTTTCACTCTGGTGTCATTTTCCTGAATCTTCCTTCCAGTGTTAATTCCAGATCCACAATGCTATCAGTTTCTTCTCAAATGTGATATTCTTACTGCCGATGCAACCTTAAAAATATAACTAAAAGAGGAACTGAGTCAATTATCTATAGAAACTTTATCCAAAAAATCAGGCAAAAAGTATTCCCAATTTGTCCTCTCATGTCACCTTGAACTTCATATCCCTTGGTTGATAAGGCCAATGTCTAAGTTTGCTTAAAAACATTGTGCAGGTGAATGGTTGGATTTTCTTAGGAGAAAATTGTAAGGGAGTTTGTGAAATAGGTTAGGACAGAGAAAAATGCTAAGCAGAGGGGGATTTTCAAGAATCTAGCCTCTTTACTGATCTGATGAGTAGCTCTGGCCTCTAAATTGTGCCACAACACATATATCTTGCTGAAGCATGGGACTCTGCTACAGTGCCCTAAGCTAGTGAGACTGGTCATGACTGTTGCAATCTGCTAGACATCTTCTGATATATTGAATAGTTTCCATTGGTTAAAGGTCAATTATCCAAAATAGGGTGGGGATAGGACTCTCAGAAGTAATTATTCAGTTGTGGGATGATGTTTACTGATGAGAAGCAGCTAAGTAGAAGAAAAGCAGAATTTTTATGTATGCACATGTGTGTGTGTGTATGTATTGCACATAGAGAAGGAGAGACGATAAAGAGTCAAAGGTAAAAACTGTCTTTATGTCTTGAACATGGGATGGTAATTATTTTTTTTAACTGAAACTGGTTATATTAGAATGGATGTTGGAGCATAAAATGAAGGCTTCTTATTTTGCCGTAATAAGTTTGTGAGATACTTTTATTAGACATGTTAATGCCAGTGTCCACCGAGGAGTTGGGTATAAAGTTCTTTAACTCAGAGCAGACACCAAGTACAGAGCTGTAAGTCAGGGAATCTTTAGCATATAGATGACATGTAAAATGATGAAAATAGATGAGACTACCAGGAACAAAGTCTGTCAGAGGAGAGGAGTGATATCGACTTCTATAGCACTTCTGTCTCTAGAGTTCAGATAAATCGGGGAGGACAAACAAAGGGGACTGAAAATTACAGGACAAAGAGACATAGAAGATTATCCTAGATGGGTGTGGTATTCCTAAGGTCAAAAAACAAAGCTCTTCACGGGAGTTATGAAATCAGGCTGATTTTTTGAATTGAGAACAAAGGAGGGTCCTTTGTATCTTTATAAGGATTTTGTTGCAATACATCCAAAGGAGATATTCCAGGCTGTGGTAGTAAGAGAAGCTCAATGGAATTAGTTATTAGTTAAGGAATCAAGCAGCTAAATGTGACTACAACTCAGAAAGCTTTTCGATGGAGGTGAGAAAAAGGAAGAGGCAGTTGATCAAAGTTGAAATACATGTCGTGAGAGATGAAGAGATGTTGAAAGGTCAATAAAATGCTGTTATAATAGAAAGCCCTAGGATGAAATGATGTGCCACTGGGGAGGAATCAGTACTTGATCAAAACTGTCTTTCCCTTTGGGGTTTCTTACTTTGATTTCATGCTTAAGAATTCTCCAAATCTAAACTGAATATAAAATGCACCTCTAATGCATTCTGTTTATTTTATTATGTTTTTATGTGCATCTATTTCAATATGAATACTTCACCTTTTCTCTTCCTAATTCAGATGGCAACCACAAGACACTAAAGTTTCAACTATATTTAGTTTTCCATATCTTACCCTCATATTATGTTTTTCTTTCTTACTCCTGATGTTGAAACAAAAACTCTTCATTACCATATTTTATGAAACATTTTAATATTTGAGAATGAAAGTCAATACTCTTTATTCTACAAAAAATACTTTATCTATTTTCACGTATTTACTCCTCATATGAACTTTGCACATTTTCTTTCAAATAGAACAGAATGAATCCTATTTTAAAGTAAAAGAAGATGACTTTTCTAGTAGAGAATTGTAACTGACTAAAAAATAAATAAAATGACTTACAACATATAAGATATTTAAATCTTTCCACAGATACTGGTATAAAATTATACAAGTTATAACAATAAGTACTTTTTATTTATTTTATGTTGACAAAGATAAAAAGTATAATATTACATTGTAGAAAAGCAGCATAAAATGTTATGTTATTGCTGAATACATGCATTTGTGTAAAAGTTTTGTAGAAGAATTTTTCATTATCCTACAAAGTATTAAACTTTCAAACTTTGACCTAGAATATATGCTATATATCTTTCTATATCTGTATTTATGATCCATTGTGCACAGGACAAGAAATTCATTGGGAAGGGCTATACATTATTATGTCTAAATGTTTATAATGTAATAGTAGCTTTATGTGTCTACCTAGATTGATCTCTAAACTATTTGCACAAATGAAATGTTATGCAACAGTAGATCCTTAGAGCAAATACTCCTGGTTGCCTATACATTGGCTATTACTCATTCCTTCCTGCTGTTCCAATATAAATAATGGTTAAACAATGGTATGGGTGCACCAGATAAAAGATTGTGATTGGTTAACCAAAATCTCTTTAGGTGGTTATTGGCTGTTTTGATCAGCTTTTTGTTAGTGTTATAAGTACCTGGAAAAACAATTTACACAAAGTTTAGATTTATTCCTGTTCACAGTTTCAGGTTAGAGAGAGAGGTGGGAGAGAGAGAAGGAGAACATATATGCGCTTGTGGAAGGGACCAGGAATAAGATATAGTATCAAGAGTACCCTCTCAGTGACATTGCCCTCCACAAGGCCTACCTGCCTACACTTTCCACCACCTTCCAGAAGTCCATTCAAATTATTAATCCATCAGATGAATGAATTCACAGGTGGATTTATAGTCCCCTGATCCAATCATTTCCTTAAGGCCCTATCAATGGACATTGGTGCATTGAGTATCAAGTCTTTAAGAACATGAGCCTGTGGTGGATAGTCAAGATCCAAACCCTAACATTGACTTAGCAGTAAGAAATTAGTTATGGGAAACAGAAAATAAAATGAAGTCAAATAGAGACTTCTAGAAGGATTTCTTTTCCTTGTTAAAGAAAAACACAAATAGAGTAACTCTTTTTGAGGGGATGGAGGTGTTACCAGGGATTGAACTCAGGGCTACTCAACCACATTCCAGCCCTATTTTGTATTTTATTTAGAGATAGAGTCTCACTGAGTAGCTTAGCACCTCTCTTTTGCTGAGACTGGCTTTAAACTTGTGATCCTTCTGCCTCAGCTTCTTGATCTACTGGGATTGTAGTGAGAAACTCTTTTTGGTTTTTATCTTTTAATATTATTATTGAAGTTTTAATATTTGAATAAGTGGCACAACATTTACCAAAAGTAGAAATACCCTAAAAGATCTGTGAGAGGCAAAACATTCATGTTGTAGCTATTGAATTTAGAAGCTTTAAATATAACCTCTGGACTTGTATTGTAAATTAATAAATACCCTTATTTTTTAAGTGTCTTCATTTTTTTTTCTTTTGGTACTAGGGATTGAACCCAGGGTTGCATTACCACTATGCTGCATTCTCTGAGCTTTTTATTTTTTATTTCAAGACACTAAGTTCCTGAGATGGCCTCAAACTTGGCAATTCTCCTCTAGCCTCTCAAATCACTGGGATTACAGGCATGCACCACTGTGCCAAGTTTAATTTTTTATTTTCAGTTGACACATAATAACTGAACACGTATGTAGGTTGCAATGTGATAATTTCTTTTGCATAAATCTATTCCTAGTTGGATATTCTGGTTTTTAAAACTGAAAAAAAATTTATCTCAGGTTATGTAGAACCTGACTAGTCAGAATGGATTCTGAAAGGTATACTCCATGTGGAAGTAGGGAGTGAGAAAGAGCACTAAAAATCAGCATTGACAATTAGAACTGGCATCACTCTTCCTTGAAACCATTCAAGGAAAAGAGCAGGAAAAAAGGTGGCATAGCTTTTATTGCTTCCAAAAACTTATGCTGGAAATTGGCATGTGTCCAGTCTATTCACATTCCATTGCCTGAAGTAAATTAGGAGGTTAAATTCACAGACAGTGAGGCAGAGAGAGAGAACTGTTTTCCCTACATTTTCTCCATCAGCAAAAGATAAGAATATGATTCAGAGGAAAGACTGAATAATTCAAGTAAATAATATATTCTATCAATCATCAGTAAAAAATAATGGCTAAAATTAACTTAAATTTATATAATAAATAAAAAATAATTTCATACTGCAAATTAAAAATTAAACTATTTTTTTTTACTTTTGAATGTTAGTAAGGCTGAAAAACATTATTTTAAACTAACAAATAAGAGAAAATGAGGAAATCAATTATTTTTTTCTGCTTCTCTTCCATAGTCAATACCTAAGTATAATGAAATAGTTGACAAGAGAAAACTCATTCTTAAGCATATTTCAGTGTATAAGTGGAAAGAAACATAACATTACATTATTAAGTGAGATATTATTCAAGCATGAGAAATGATATTTTGTCATTTGTGACACGGATGACCTGCAAGACATTATGTTAAGTGCAATAAATCTGCATAGGTCAAATACCACATGTTCTCACTCATATCTGTAATCTTAAAATATTGAGGTTAAAGGAGTAGAGTGGAATAATTGTTACCAGTGGCAAAAGAGGGTAGAGGGATAAGAGATGAAGTGAGGCTCATCAATGTGTAAAAAGTTAGACATTAGAAAGAAATCCTGATATTCTATTGAAGAGTAGATAATATGCATTTATTGTATACATATATACTCAAAAATAATATACATTTCCAAATACTTAGAAGATAAAATTTTGAATCTTTCATCACAGACAGAAGTGATGGATATACTAATTATCCTGACTTAATTATTACACAGTGATACATGTGCGGAAACTTCATATTGTACCCCATCAATTTGTACACTTGTATTTTTCAATTAAAAATACTCTCAGGACAGTCAGGGGTATAATTAACTTACTGTCACCGTAGCTGTTATTGTTGGCAGGAATAAGGGAGAACATTATCTGGATAACTTACAAAGGGGTTTCTTGTGCTATAATATTTTATTTCTAAGTCTAATGGCAAGATACATATTATTATCTAAAATACAAATGCATGGTATCCATTTTATTGCTATATATTGTATTGTAATTCTTTAAAAGTTTAAAATAAAAATGATATTTACAAAACCCTAAGGAAATGATGAGTCTAGCAAATGGTCACAGTGGCTGCTGACATCACACAAAGGGACAGCTGGACCTTCTGTGCCTCTTATGGGAGGACAGGCTTCACTATGAAGGATCCTGTCTTCCCCTCCTCCAAATGTAATCCAGCTGAATTGGATCAAGCCTGAGATCAAACTGCTATTTTACAGAAATACAGCTGGCAGAAAAACATGAGAAATGACATTACAAGCAAACAATCTGTGACATCCAGAATGTACTAAACTCTGCAGGACAAATGATCCAATTTTGTTAACAAGAAGATTGCAAGAAAAAACAAAGGAGGGACAAGAGGAACCTATAGATTTAAAGAGACTTTATAGATATATCAAAAAATACAATTTATTGATTTACCTAACATGTGGCTCTACCCGGATTCAAAAGTATTACAGAGTTTTTAGAGTATAATTAGAGAAATTTAAGAGTGAAACACCCAATGCTTATTTAATGGTATTAAACAATGGTTACTATATTTAAGATTTAATAATGGCATAGTCATTAAGAGTTTGAGTCCTTAATTTTTAAATGTTTGTCCTGAGATATTTATAGAAAATATAATACAATGTCTGAGATTTGCTTTAAACAAACCTTGTGGGGGTAGAGATGAAAAAGGTATGGCCTTGAAATGATTATTAATGAGTGATAAGAATATTCGAGTTCATTTAGAATACTCTACTTCTCCATATATTTGAATATTTTAAAAATAGTTTTAAAAGTGAATGTCCTTGAGACATGTATAAACAAGTAGAAAGCAAGAAGAGACAAGAAAACCACAATAATGAGACTCCAACAGAAATCATGAAAAACAGACAAATTTAACTTTTCATTTACTGTTATCATTTCAAGAAGTTAATTATTTTGGAGTTATTCTTGTATTGAAAAATAAGCCAAATATTAGTGAAGAAAACTTAGTAATTCAAATTATAATGCTCAATATGATAGTCGATTCTTGTAATTCACTGGTAAACTAACTGTACATTCTCTTGGATTCAGCTAGTCTGTTCTTAGGGACATTTGTCTGTTCTTCCAGTCCTGTGTAAATTAATTGCTTCTTCATAAGAAACTGGAGTCACTCTCAACTACAAATATAGAATAAAAGAGGAACCATTAACACAGTATCTTTATTCGGCATATCTAGAAATACAGATTGTACTAAAATTTTTTATAATATCTTTGATTCTTGAAAAGAATTAGAGAGACTGATTGCAGCTCAGTGGTAAAGGGCTTGCTTAGTACAACAAAGGTCCTCAGTTTCATCCTCAGCCATACACACACACACACACACACACACACACACACTAAAGAATCACATTCAGAAAGTATGTAGAGTGGACAGTAAAGTTGTTGTAAACATCACCACTCCTAAGTTGTTTCATGGGTTTGGAGACTGAGATCTAAGTCCATGGGAACTTGGCTGTCTTCATCTTCAGTCAACCCCTATCACAGTAATGAAACTGAACAATTAGCCATTTGAGTGAAAGCAATCGGTATTCTAGTTTCTGAATCAGACTGAGAAAAATCAACAAAATTGAGCCCCAGCTGTACAAGATTAGTCAGCACTTTACCACTGAGCCCCAGCTTCAGCCCCATCTCTGTTTTACTAAAAAATATGAAATCTCAAGTCCAAGTCATACTACAGCACACACACTTGAAAAAGCAGTGGTTTATCAGGAGTGGGGAGGATGCATGCCAGGACATGGGAGGTCTTGTGGAAAAGAATATCAAGAGTGTTTCCTCATTCTGTCTGCTGGTGTGGTTAGTAACTTTAAAGGTACAATGAAAGGGGAGCAGAACTGGACTTCTGTACTTCTCCATGTTACCTAAATGACACACCCTCCAGACACAATCCTTCAATTAGAAAATTTGTCTAATGGTACCAAGTCTTTTCTGAGTATATGGGGATAGGCAAAGGGATATGCAAACAATTCTCATTAATACATAAAAGTGATGGATATTTGCCAAAAATATCTAACAAAAAATAACCATAACATCAGCTCTTTTACTTGTTGATTGGATCAGTGATATTTCTGTTTTGAACAGAAACTGCATTTTACAATGTAATATCTTTCGTAATTGTAGTTATGTTAGGAAATATTATATTAATGTTTCATTAAAATTGGTTTGAGAAGATATAGAAGTATTAGAGTGTAATAATAATTAGTATTTTTATTCAGAGCACTCTCTATATATCATAAATATTTATAATCAAATAATTACAGTTAGTACTAAATATAAATACTTAAATTTATAAATTCTGTTTAGATTTTCACCAAATTTCAGCAGAATTCAGAGTAACAATTTTATCTTGATATCCAAATATTTCATTTTCAATCTTTCCATGATAGATATTCTTTAATATATTTCAGAAGAGACATGTGAAATGAAGGCTTGAGTGATGTAAGTGTTGCTTATCAGTAAATACCCATTTCCACTTAGAACTTTCTGATTACTGATTAACTTGTGAAAATCATTATTACATTAGAAAATTCTACTCTACATGATTGCTTCTGCCTGTTACTTAGGGTCTTACATATTAAACTTACTATAATGATGCTCCAAAAGGGTCACTAAGTGTGCCAAGTGGTAGTTGTTGACAATAGCAATACATAGATGTCTGGATTGCATTCATAACATGAGAAAAATATGTAGCCCCAAATATGGAAAAGAAAATGTCACAAATAAAACCGCCTCAAATTTATGAGTATATGAAAAAATGGCAAGAAAAATGATCCTGGATGGGAAAAAATCACAATTCTACTTGTTTATCTTTACTTATATTCACAAAAATATTACTAAATATGAAACAACACTTAAATTCATAAATTAAGTATTTTTATTGAGATCTGATACTCTCTAAGTAATTTAGTTTCTCACATTGATTTTCAATAATTTAATTATAGTTTATAATTTGGGTTGGGGAATTCAATTGCTCTTGAGAAATCCATGTTAACAAGCCAAACTGTAAAACAAAGTCATAAATCCAGCCACCTGTGTTTCCTTTTTTGCATTTGCTACAAATTTAATATTTTTCCTTCTTCTCTATGTGCGTTTGTGTGTGCATCTCCATTTGCGTTTGTGTGTGTGTGTGTGTACATGTGTTTATGTGTGAGCATTTTAGAATGCATTTTTATATCCAGGATTAAGATGAGAGTACAAAGAGAGTCAGGTCAATTTATAATTTTATTCTCTAAGCATATATTATTATTTAGAGAGTATAGGATGTCTGGGGTACAATACTTAAAGAAAGTGTCCCAAACAGATCAGATCTTTCTCTATTCAATAGTCTTTCTCTATTCAATTGTTTTAAAAGCTGTAGGAGTTTCAGTTTGTAGTGTACTTGAAGCAGGCTGTAAGACCTAAAGTGCCTTAGCATTTTTTCCTCTCTTTCTTCTCATTGCAGCATCTGATTAAGTTGGATGAATCCTTATCTCTGGTAAAATCAGGAACAGGAGACAGGGTGAATAATATCCTATTTTAAGATTCTAGAAGTCAGAGAGTAACTCTGTTCTGTACCAGCGGACATTCTGGTACTTTGTACAAGGACCCAAATTTCCTAAATTCACAATAATAAATGTCCACCAAGATGTTTATATTTGTGGTAAAAATAAGGAAGAAATTGGCGACTTTCATTTTACCAACCCTATTACATTATGAGGACAAACACCTCCAAAATGATTATGATGGTACATGGGAAGCAAACGTGTCATTGATGAAAACATATTTTATCTTTCCAAGATGATATCCAAAATAATTGGTGAGCAATGAAATGACTCCAATTCAATTAATGACTCTTCTGTGCCATTTGTAGTATTTATGTCGGCAGAGAACTATGGCAGCACAAATAAATTGAATCAGAAAATCTACTTTGGAAAGAACCTGCATTCAGGATAATCAAAACTTCTGAAATGAGTCTGTTTATTTTCAGGCTATTTGCCACTGCACCTGTTCAGTCACTGTTCCAACTGGCTTGTGGTTTACCCTCTTCCTCCACACTCTTTGATTAAGAACATGCCTTCATCAAACAGGTCTGGAAGCTCTCACACCTGTATTTGAGTTTAGATTTTCTTCTTTCAAGGGATGATCTTAAACTCCATACAAGAAAATCTTCCTCTCCTAAGAAATGATAGATGATACTGTGACCCCATACAACAATAAGGGATGAATTGATAAAACTAGACCACTTAACCTCCTTTATTTGCTTCAAACTAAGAGAGATTGAGTATTGACTAGCAGTGTTTTTGCTGAGCATGAACTTTGATGTTAGGATCATCGGAGGCTCAAATTTTAACTCTGTCACTTGCTTGATATGTAAGCTTAGTTATACGACTTTAGTCCTTGAAAACTCATTTTATTTGTTGTGAAAGTGTATAATTTTTCACATAGCTTTAAGTGGTGAGTGAGATTATATATTGATAGTTCTAACAGGATTCTTGAGGTTAGGAAGCTCCTAGTAAATTGAGCTACAAAATATTTTGTTAAGTTCCTCTCTCTCTCTCTCTCTCTCTCTCTCTCTCTCTCTCTCTCTATCTCTATCTCTATCTCTATCTCTATCTCTCTCTCTCTCTCTTGGTCTAGGCAAGTAATAAATTTTCTGTTTTTCATTTTGTTAATATGATACATAACATTTAATGTTTGCAGGAAGTCACATCATATAAAGGAGAATTTGGATTCTCATATTTATAAATTTAACTCCAAAGCATATAATTGGTTTATAGAACCATATAAAAATATAAAATTAGTAAGGGAAGTAAATGTATTTTTTCATTACTTAATGTAGGACTCCCTGACTTTGATTTTTTTATTTTTTTTTTCTTTTAAGTACTGGACATTGAAACCAGGGGCACTTTACCACTGAGGGGTCTCTCCTGAAGGTACTGAGGCTGACCTTGAATTTGTGATCTTCCTGCCTTAAACTTCAAGGTCATTGGGATTACAATTATGTGCCACCATGCCTGACTCTGAGTTCAACTTTTATCCACATAAACACATTGTGTTGTATAGGTAATTAGTTATTAGAACTTTCTATTCTTGTTTAAAACTTATCAGTAAATGTGAAATCTGCCTTACTCAGTATCATCTTATTTTTATTCATTATATATATATATATATATTTAAAATCATATATAAGTATATAAAGACATTTGAGGGAAATATGAGTTTGTAGGTATATTTACAGATTAATTTTTTAAGTGGTAAGACCATATTGTATTTTACACCAAATCTCTATTTACCCTTATTAGACTGGATTCTCAGACATCACAACTTGAAACAAATACTGTATATTTATTGCAACTATGTTTATCTACATAAGTGTAGGTAGGTGATAAGCAATGAAAATTTTTGGAGAATATCATCTATCACAAAATTTCTTGGAGATACTAAAATGTCACTGACTAGATCTATACTTTCAGACTGACTTATATAATGCATCTATGATTTTTGAGGTATCAATGTAGGATATGAGCACATAGAATAAATGGATCCACAGCAAGAGGAATCATCCATTTTTTAGAACTTATGTCTTTTTAGTTCTTCAGGATGTGCAGTCTTTTGAGGATGGGAAATAAAAATTTAGAGTTAACTGAGAATATCATACAACTTGCTTCTATAACTGTATATATATACATATATATGTATATACATACATACATATGTCAAAATGAAAGCAATTTTTATGTCTTACATAATATCTCCTTCTCTTAAAAAATTGACAGAAAACCACATCTTCCAAACTATGACAATGGATTAAAAAATATGCAAAGATGTAATGCCTAGCTTGGCAGATATTTCAGTGCATTTTTAAGACACTTTCAACAAGAAAACACATTTTATTATAATGCATAACATCTTGGCAACTTTTTGAGAATTTTTTGCATGTGTATTTGTGCCACAGAAATATAACCTTTTATTTCTATAAATGTGAGTTATCCTCTCCAACTACTACTCATGATGGATTTTGGTTTTTTTTCAGTTCATTCGCTTTGGGATTTTTGCTATAATGACACCATTCTTGTGATTGGAGGCAACACATTTGTTTCATTTGTTTCATTATTATTATGTGAAGTCAGCTACATCATGCTTTTTCTTTTCAAAATGTTTCTTACTAACATGTATTCATTAGAATTATTTTTGATAATCCTTTTAAGACCTATACAGTAAATGCAGGTGCTATTTTCAATGCAAAAAGAAAAACAAATTCTGCAGAGCCCTTGGAGATTATCATAGTCTAGTACTAATTTGAGTGAAGAAAATCTTTCATATTCATTAGGGATGCAGCTGTGTCCTCTATTTGATGCCGATTTTCTTGAGGCCAGTAGTGACCTAGTCAAGGCACATTACCAGCCACAAAGAATGCAGTAAGGCTTACTGACTCACTAATCAATCAGAAAGAGACTTTGGTATTGAGGTGTTGCTGGATTTTCACAAGGGTACCTAGTCAGAGGGAAAGACTGGAAGAAGCCATTCTTGTAATTCTCAATGCAGTGCTCTTCCAACAATAGCATACCACTTCCTGAATATTTTTGTGTCAAATGGCGTTGTTGTTTGTTTGTTTGCTTATTTTGTTACCAGGAATTAAACCCACAGGAACTTAACCACTAAGACACATCACCAGCCTTTTTAAAAAAATTTTTTTGAGACATGGTCTCACTAAGTTGCTTAAGGGCCTGCTAAGTTGCTAATGTTGGTTTTGAAATTGCAATCCTCTTTCTTCAGCCTCCTGAGTTGCTGGCATTACAGGAGTGCACCATGGTGCTGGCCCATGAGAAGTTTTGAGATACATTGTCATATTAATTATGTGGGAAATAATGTTGTTAATGACTTCCGTTTTCATGAAATTTTGTCAAGGAGGGAGACTGTCAAAACTGGAAGTGAATCTATGGAAGCAACAGTGCACAAAAGCAAAACTTAGTAGGCAGGAGGTATTTGATGTCTTTCGAAAGAAGAGTTACCAAGAAAAATCTGATGGATATTAGCAGTGCTCACTCCTGAATCCTGAATCACGAATCACATGTCTATCAGTCATCAAAAATGTAACCCCACTAGCTATGTTGTTTGATTTTTTTTCTACTGGTGGCTTATCACCTCTAATTAATGCAGAGTAACTGGATGACAATAGGGATTTACTACTCTAAATGTTAAGCCAACTTGTCATTGAGTCCTGTTCAACCTATCTTAGATTCTTTGGATGACTCAAACTTCCATGGTAGCAGTAAACAGCATGACCGACACAAGGTAACAAGTTTCCACTATTGCCAGCATCTCAACAGGTTAAGAAGGAGGAGCCATTCTTGGGGATACCTTTTAGATAGTAGCGTTACCACAGTGGATAATGGACCTGAGGTGACTACACTGACACTTAATTTAAACTGGACTTATCAGTTTAAACTATCAGTTCAAACTTATCAATCAATAAGTTTCATTGTAACATAGCCAAGCCCATTCTTTGACATATTATTTTTCTGGTTGCTTTTGTCCCACGATGATTTTGTGGAGTAGTTGTCACAGAGTGGTTATGATCTACAGAAATGAAGATATTTTCTATGCTGTCCTCTGTAGACAAGGTTTTCTGATCACTTGTTTGAAGCGATCCTCTGAGATTTTAGTCTTTGTGCAACCCACCTATAAGATTATGCTGTACACATTATATATGAACTAACTTCCTTTTAAAAAAATAACTTCCCTGATTAAAAGTCACAGAAGCATTTGGACATGAGGTTATTAGAATTGAATTCTTTGAAAAAAATTTAACCAGTTGATAGACAGGGCTAGTGTTTAAAATTTACAATCCATAACAATAAAAATAAGAGGTCTTGTTATTCATGTCCCCTTGAGGCAAGTTCAGCCTCCACAGACAAGGCACCCCTTCTGTTTCTGTACTTTAAGCTGAGCTGACTGTACTGCCTCCAGCCCTAAGAGGAAAAAAAAAAAAAAAACACTTCTTTCTTTTAAAAGTATTAGAAGCAGAATGATAAAATCTGTGAGTGAAAAATGGCCATGAAAATATCCTAAGCAAAGAAAAACTCCCTTGAGTCTTTGCAAAGAGTTCCCACTTACAGGAATGACTCCCTTGGACAAAGTGCAAAAGATTTTTGGAAGATCTTGACAATCTGCATGATACAGAAAATGCCCCTCCCACCAAAATAATAATAATTAATTAGAAAAGAAAAACATCCAGAGAGAAATTAGAATTATTAGAAAGGAAAAAAAAGGTTGAGTCATAATTTATTTCCTTATTTTCTCACACATTCATTCATTAATTTTTAAAAAAATCTAAAAATAACACTTATTAACAAAGATGAGATACCATGCTAGCCACAGATGATAAACAAGCACAAAATGTTGGTATTTAAAGTATTTCTAATTCTGTGTATTTTCAAGATGTGTGTGGAAGAATGGAAGGACTAATAATAAAAAAAGAAAGGTGAAAGCAAATGGAAAATGGCAGATTTTTCTTATTTCAGGCTAATTGTAAAGATCTCTTTGCAAGAAATTATTTTTTTAGTAGGGTTTTACTATTCATATCTATACCCATATCTACATCTGTCTCTATATTGAGAAACAAATACAATCACTTAATATTTTACTCTTATCTTACTAGTCAGTTTTCACTATTTTCTATGATATGAAGGACTAATTTGCTCTATAACTAAGAAAGTAAAGAAAACTACATCCTTCACTTTTCTTTTTTTTTTCTTTTTTCTCTTTTTGGTACTGGGGATTGAGCCACATGCAGCTAGCCACTGAGCCATATACTCAAATTTCTTTTTAAAATTTTATTTATTATTTTGAGACAGGCTCTCACTAAGTTGTTTGGGGCATCACAAAGCTGATGAAGCTGGCTTTGAACTTGCAATCCTCCTCCTTCAGCCCCATGAGCCTCTGGGATTACAGGTATGGTCCATCATGCCTGGCTTGCCTTTGCATCTTAAATGTGATGTTTCTGACAATACCTTCAGCATTAACATCTACTCAACACAGGGAAGAGTGAAACAACGGAAGATGATGTGGAGTGTTAATAAGCTATGCCTTGAAAAGTCCATACATTAATTCTACTCAGACTCCATTGGTCAGAACTAAGAAACATGGCCCCATATGGTGCAGAGGTCTGCAAATGCACTTGCTGGATCCGAAGGCCCTTCTCAGTGATACCTCTACATTGTTGAACAGGTCTATATGGGAGAGGAATTTCTATAGCACAACAACTTTTAAAAGTGGTTGATGAAATATATCATGAAGAAACTCAAGGATTTTCATAATCAATACTCTCATTCTATAGCTGCTGAAAAGTCTTAGATGATCTAGAACTATTACCTGGTATTATAGTTGTTTAAAAACCATTTCATATCCCATAATAGAGTACATTCTGTTGAAGAGAGAATTTGTATGAGGTTTTCATTGTTGCTGTTTAAATTTTCTTCACAGCTGCATTCTATCCATGATTGGTAAAAGTTATGAGGGACTACTACTTTAAATTTTAAATGGTTATTTCAGTGGGGTGGGTACTTATTTATTTTAGAGTAAGTTCATTGGACTCATTAAATTACTCCATATTCTAATACAGAAGTCAAAACCTGTTGTACATTTTTTTGTCATCAGCAAATTTTTATGAGCCTAGTAACAATAAAGGGAAATCACTTTTGAAAACAATGACTATGACACTATATTATGGTAAAATCACTGATAATGTTTGGGACAATACATAGATTGCACCCTCAGACTCCTATTGCTGTACTCTATCATGAGATCATGGTTCAATTTCACTCAGCTTTTAATATTAAGAGACAGATTTTTTTTTCTGACCACTCACAGAATTTTTACCAATGAATTGGTTGAAATTTCATGAAATTATAAATGCTTTTCATGGACTTGAATCTTTTTCAGACCTGTACATTGTTGGCATCATGATTCCAAAAGGATAGATGTTGCTAGAAACATGAATACTGTTTGTAAGTTGAGTCAATATGCTCTGAAAGCAAGCCAATAAAATGATATAATATTGATAAATTATGAAGGAAAATATTTCAATCATTTATTATTTGTTTATAAAAAATTAAAAATTGCAATGACAAAAAAAAAAGAAAAAAACAAAAACAAAAAATCCTTCCCTTCCCTGGTAGAGCAATGGCAAATCAATGACAGCAAGATAATCAACGTCATGTTGCTTCTCAAAACATAGACTGAAAGAAGACAAGAGCTATATTGGCATTAAATGAATTAGAAGACATCATTTGTCTTTAAAGAAATCAAACTAGAGTAAGTCATGAAGCATCATGTCTTTCCACAATGTCAGAATACATCATGTAAGTAACATTGCCTAAAACAGGATGCTTACATTTACATTCACCAATTTTAAAATTGTTAATAGTTAAACATGGGTTAACAATTTGAATCAATTTTGTTCATAAGCCAACAGCAACTTTTAGGATTAAGAACCATAAATTTCAGATAAGTAGACCCTGGTATATTTCTCCCTACATGGTTGCTGCAATTTTGGAGAACAGAGCTGCCCTGCTCTGAGCTGCTCCATGATGTGTAGAGCAGTAGTTTTCAGGCTGTGCCTAGCCAGGCATTACCTCATTTGAGTTCAAGTCCTAAAGTAGAATGATTCCACAACTAGTTTATACAAGCAAACAACCACTATCTACCCAGCATAATCATAAGGTAAAAAATTAAGAATAATTTTAATTTTTAAAATTTACTTTATAAATAAAATAAATTATTTTTATAAATCATTTATTTGTGCCAACTTATTAACTTAAAAGGTTTCATGGACACTTGGGTATATCAAAACATCAGAAACACAGAAGCTCATCAATTTTACTAGTTATAACACTCTCACCTAACAGCCATAAAAGGAGGAAACCTCTCAAGACTGGACAGAGCTGCACACTGACCCCAACAGTTCATCAGTCATCAGGAGCCTTGTCCAGAAAAATTACCACAATAAGAAACTTCTGAACTTCTGACTGTATTTTCTAAGACTTCAGTTCATTGGGTTTCTCCTGCCCCAATGATGAGTCACTAAGAATTTCAGGCTGACACCTCAGTCTGCCTGCCAGATCCTTGTCTTTGCTCTAAGAACTGGCTGTTAAAGGTTTTAAGTGAGCACCCATAGTGTAGGGATGCTTTGGATTTGTATCTGCTCTCTGTCTTTGCTCTTGGAAGGCTTCTGAAACCCTGTGACTGTCTTAATCCTTTCTTAAACATTATGTATTGTGTAATGTGTGACTTGAGTGTTCCAGATATTAGGAAATAATATTGGAATGAAATAAAAGATTTGGGATTGCCTTAGTAATGACACCAAGTTAACTATGAGTATTGGGTGGCTTAAGGACAATGAAAGTGATAAGCCTTGTGAACTTATCATTCTAAAAAAAAGTATTCTGACATTGTGGAGAGACAGAAATGCCTAGTCTGTGTTAATGGCATGGCTCTCCCAGATCATGACAATTGACATAGCTATCAAGTTCACATTCATTAAAAGAATCCAAATAATAAAGAGACCACTGGCAAAATAATTGAAACACACTTTTTTTTTCAAACAAATGGACTCATTTGGCAATATAGATAAAATTTGACACCTGAAGACTCATGAACAGAAACTAAAAGCTTGCTCTGCCAACCCAAGGCCTGGCTCACTTGGCAGTGCAAGTTTGAATGAAACCCAATTTGAGCATTGCAAAGGGAGCACACCTCTCAACCATGCCCATCAAGGGCCAAAGATTGAAGACCTTGGAAGGCAAACTGCCCACAGTGCTCAGAGTCTTATTTAATGAGGAATGTATTGACTAATGAAACATTCAAAAGAACAAAGGAAGGCAGACAAATCTGAGGTCACACAACTACAGTGATTATTCTGTAAGTTGGGCTACAGAGTTATGCTATACTAGGAAACTGCTCATGTAGGCAAAAAAAAAAAGTAGGAAAAATGTTAGCTCTGGGAAGAAAGATAGAGGGCAGGAACAAGGGCAAATAGCACTTAAAGTACTTGGGAGACATAAGTCCTCAGATGATGTGACAGAATGTAACAGATGCTCTCTTGGGACCATGAGACCCCATCCTGAGGACCCGAGGGATTTTAATGATCCTTAGGGAACAATCTATGCAGCACAACCAATTATAACTAGAAAACAGTGATAGACTATAAGCATGGACAATGAAGGCCTCCAAACACAGCAGAAATTGGGATTACACCACAGTAGAATTTTAAAAAAACTTAGGACACACATTACACAAAAGCAAGCCACAAATGTTGATTGGCCAGTACACCAGTGGAATGGGGAAATATCCCTATAGCTGTAAACAATTTTGAAAGAAATCTAATTTCCTCTTTAGCAGAAACTTCAAATTTAAACCATAAGATATTCAGGCTTACAACAAACTCCCCAGAATCTTGTCATTATGGAACTGGATGGCAGCAAGCTGGAAAGCAGCAAATCTTACTATGATTCCACAAAATTTGTGGAAAAATTAAAATGGACACTTTTAGATCAAGCAATTAAGAATACCAGATATTAGCAATCTTAGCAATGATATGTAACTAGAGAAATGGAGATGCAACCCCATTTAAACTACTAGCCACAAATGAAGTAAAGATAGCTTATAAAATGTGCCGCAGAATATCTAAAATTTTCATTTATGATTGCATATTAGCAGGCTGCCATCACATGCATGATGCACTACCATCATCAGAACTATACGAATAACATAAAATAACATTCATCACAAAATTATTTCCAAACCAGGGCCCATCACAATTCAAATTTTTTTTACACATTAACATTAGAATATTTAATAACTCAAATACAAATTACATAACAAGGAAAAATTATGTTTCACAACAGACAACCAGACAAAACTATGTACCATAATAGATAAACAGAATGTACAGCAGACCTAGGAACACCTGGATAATGAGACCATTCCAGGAATATAACTCCCAAAACTGGAAAAATCTCAACAGGGGAATCTAATCCCTCCAGGATATCAACAAAGAAACATGGAAAATAACACTGTCTGAAAACTACTGCCCTATATATTATGAAGCAATTCAAAACAGGGGCCAGCCAGCTTTTTACAACAATAGTCTTCCAGCAGGTACTGTTGCCCTCTACAAACTTTTTCCAAAGAAAACGCAGGAAGGTTTTCTCCAACCAGATGTCAAGACAGAGTTTGGGATGTAAGATGTTTATTAGGGAAGTAAATCTTTGCAAAGAACCAGGAGGAAGCAGAAGTATACCACGGAAGAGGCTGACCTGGGTATGATGAAAAACAAACACTTGATCCAGTTAGAGAAAGTTCTAGAGGGTATATTGCACATTGAAACTCTCTTATTGAGCGAAATGTCTGGGCTTTTCTGTCCTTGGGCTATGGGCTACCCTGGGAAGGATGTAACTTCAGATAAGGGGACTCTCTGCTCCTGAGGCAGACCCTGAAAAAACTGACAAATGAGGGCTGTCTTCTGATTGCAATCCCTGCAGCTAGGATTCTTTTCAGAATTGTGACCTGGCAAGTGCATCTCATGTCTACAGCAAAACAGCAGTCAAAACAAAGTTCCTGAGATGCAAAAATTTTTGTTTTTACTTACACTTAACTTTTCTATAGTTTCTTCTGCAATTAGCACAAATATATCATGAACTATAAAAGATATGGTGTTAACTAATGTCATTCCAATTTCATTTCATTTCTCTCTCTGTTCAGTCACTAATAATTAGTGTTGAATTTATATTTTTAATAAATTAGCTCTTTCCAGCTTAATGACTTGCTTTCCCCTATGCATACAATCACTCTTTCCTTTTCTTTGGAAACTTAGTTCTGATTTTGATCTTTTATTAAATGATTTCTTCATTGGTGCATTATAATTATGCATGATGTTGGTATTTATTGTTATATATTCATATATGCACTCAATTTCAATATGATTTGGTCATTTTTGTCCCCCAGCACATATACAGTTGTTTAACTTGATTTTACAGTTAGGTTTTTAGGTTACACATCCTTCTTTAAGAGTCTATAATGAATATTTGACCATCCATATAATAGATATTGCCATGATAGTACCTGCTTGCTATTTGTTTCCATGTCACGTAATATGTTATATCAGAGTAGGGACTGTGTCTTCATTTAGCATAAGTGCTTAATACATATCTACTTATAGCTGTGATGCAATAAATTTAAAATTGATGACAGAATAATTTTAAGGAACAGGTATTCGGTAACAAAATAACATATTACCACAGCACAATTGGCTTTAAATGAATGAGGAAGTATTTAGGACTGAATGATTATGAAAACATTATGAAATGCAGCTAAAATAATAGTTATGTGGGAACATGAAAGAACATAAGTAATAGCAACTGTTATAGAAAATAAAATAGATACCCAACAACTCCAACTCCAAATTTCAAACTCAGGTGGCTTTAACTTAATTTTTGTTAAATGGAGAGTGTGGACTACATTTTTTGAACTTCTAAGGAAGAGCTAGTTTATCTTTTAGTCCATTGAAATAAAAATTAGCTAATGTATTTATTAATTCATCTAATATGACTTTATAATCATGTTTCCAAAGCCAGATTGAGGACAAAAAGTAAACAATTTAACAAACAAGAACAAACACCCATTTTATTGAGGAATGCAAATGCTAAAATACATAACAAAATATAAGTAACAAATTCCAATAGTGCACTTAATAAATAATGTGTAGTTAGAGAGGTTTAAGTCCAGGGATGTGAAGATGTTGCTGTCACAGAAAAAAAATCTCATAAATATGTAATTGTAATTAGTAACCTTAACAGATTAATGAAGGAAAAACAGTTGTTGCAGAAAAATACAACACAAAATTCAATTCATCATCTATTTGTGGATGCTTAATAGATGAAAAGAGATTTCCTGGGTATATAAAATTTTATTCTTCTTCATTAAAATATTCAACAAATATTTTTAAAGAAATATGCATATTCCATTTGCCATAAGGAATAAGAATGCTCAATATCACTTCTACTGCTACATTGTAATTTTGGTCACAGTAAAACTTATCACAGAATAGCAAAAGAGTTTAATTTTTCTGTGACCAATATGGAATCATTTACCTAAATCATCCAGTAAAATAAGTGAATATCAGAAGTAATAAAATTTGAGCAAGATTTTATAAATGAAATGAAAACATAACATGCTCAAGTCAATATTTTTTTTCTCTCTAAAGCAGAAAATAATATACTGGAAATACAAATGAAAAGTATGATACATAAGAAACTATAAATATTTAAGCGTTTAAAATTATGTTACTGAGAAATAAATGGGCATCTAAACATCTTGGACTGCTAACAAAAATGAAATATTTTTTAAGTCCAGGTTTCTCCACTTCAGCTCTATTGATGCTGTACAGCAGAGAATTTGGTCTTCTGGGGGCAACTCTTCATGACAGGTGATCAAAATTCTTTGTATGTCAGTAAATTTCTTTAGTTGAGGCAACCCAAATATCTGCAGATATTGTTTGGTGTCCACCAGGAAACAAAATTATCAGAGACCTAAACAGAGGAATCATCTATATTCTTAGAGAAGATAAGCTAACAATAAAAATGCATGAGTTATGTTCACAAAGTAATATATAATTTTAATCCAGTCATGATACTTTCATTCTTGAGAATATTTATACACTTATTGTTACATACATAATATGTATTATATATGTATAGAATATAGATAACAATATATTGGAGAAATGTCAGAAAGTTTAGTGTATGGTATTAGGATAATCAGTTGTGTGTACAGAGAAAAAAACTTATTGTAATTCTAATGTCACATAAAAAAGGATTTCTAGTTGGAAGTAATGTGTATTTATTATAAATACAACATACTTTTCTACACTTAAAATTACATAAAATAATGGCAGAATGATTGATATTATTACATCAAAATTCTATTTTTTTTCCTCATTAACTATGAGCCTGGCCAAAGTTCAAAGACATACCACAGACCAAGAAACGAAATTCTAAATATCTAAAACTGGTAAGAGACAAATATGTAGGAAAAGAAGATAAATCCTTCAAAAAACAAAGACAACGTGAAGCATAAATAAATAAAAGTGAGAACAAAAGTCTCAAGTTACAGATGAAATCACCAAAGCTAATGAAAATATGAAGAATATTCATAATCCTTTAAGCAGATGAAAGCAAATGAAAATAACAATAATATGTGACTTTGCCTATTGAACTGGCAATAATCAAAAAGCTGGAAAATGCCAAGTGTTCATTGAATATGAGTTTCTCTGCTAGTAAGAGTTTGAGGATTGGCAGTCATTCTAGAAAACTCCATATGGGGATATGTCCAAGGTTATTTATTGAGGCAGTACTCTTAGCCAAGGAAAGGAGTTGGAAGCAATTTGGTTGTCCATCATCTGGAGAGTGGATAGAAAAAAAAGTGTCAGATGACATTATGATATGTTATTAAGAATTTAGAAATCATGCCTTGAATATACACACAGCATCACAGCTTAGATCATAGATATACAAAACTTCACAGAAAAAGTTAATAAGTAAAAATGGAAAAAAAAGCAGGAGGGGTAACATAGTAATGTTTAATAATTAAATACAAACATGCATCCCATACATTAAATACTTTAATTGTCTATTTGGTGTGCAGCTTAGTTCTATGCCTTCTGTGAATATCATATTGCTATGTGCCCTTGGCTGGTCTTCCCTTGAAAATCAACATTAGAGTTGCATACTCTACTTGAATGATTTTCAAATTGCCCTTTCATAACTGTCACTGGAATCAAATCTGGTGCATCTTGCTCACATTTACAGTGTGAACTATCATTTTCTGTTCTGTGTATCCCTACTTCCTTGCTCTTAGGAACCCTAGGAGATTGTGGTAAGCAGAATATATCACACTCAACACCCTATGCTTTCTGAACCCCTGACATTGCCAATGTTTGTTAGATGGAGTCCATGTGTTACAGAGAGTTCTATACATCTGAGCATACATACACTTTCACAAAATGCATCCCATTTTTTCCCTTTTATCTTTCTTTCACAGTATAAAAAACAAAAGGAACTATGCATAGGTTCTTAATCACAAAAGGAACTATGTGTAGGTTCTTAATCAGGAACAGCAATTTGACAAAAAAAATTAAAATGTGGAATAGATTAAAAATTTGGTGTATATCAATGCCAGAACATGATTTTCAATTCTCTCCCAGGTTTTTTTGTAGGTGAAATATGATTAGATTTAAATAGAAATAAGCATAGCTGTATTTGTAATATATTTTGCAAAATCATACATCCGTGTGTGTGTGTGTGTGTTTGTGTGTGTCTGTGTTTGTGTATGTACACACACAATTGACAATTATTGCATTAGGGTTCAAGCCTAAACCATATAAATTTATTTTCAGTACATGGCTATCTTGCTGTTTTCCTTCTCTCCATCTACCTGTTCAAATCTTTTTGGAGCCATGATTATGGTAGTAGGCACCACTCTTACTTCCAATGTTAAAAATAATGTGAGGGGTCATGTTTTAATGTTTAAAATTGGAAAAAAATCTGGCTCAGCTTCTAAGGTTATAGGACTTCGGGAATCTAGAGAACTGCTTATAATTTGTCATTAAACTTTTGGGTTAAATGAATGAGGTCATGATTAATTCATCCAAACAGCACTGTCAGTCAGTTTCTAGTTCCTTATCAATATTTACTGACAGTTCTGTCATTCAACAAAAGCTTTCAATTAGTGGCCAGACATAATTCTATCATCTGAAAACATGGGAGAAAAAAAAAAAAACAGACAAGATTTCTGCTGTCATTGATCTTTCACTTGAATAAAGCAGGCTACATGTGCATATGATAATTTTATCAGTTGGAAAGAGTATAAGGAAAATGAAAGAAAATGATGTTAAAACAAGTATGTGCCAGGTTTGGTATGCTCATAAGTAGAAAGAGACCATATTAGACCAGACGGATGAGAAAACCCTCTTGAAAATGTATTGTTCCAGCAGAAAGCAATGGACAAGCAAAAGTAGCCACAGGGAGAGCTGGAATTGAAGTCCTGATCTCATAAACCTCAATGTGCTTTCAATTACAGTGCACCATTTCAATAAAATGGGCTATTTCTGGTTGATAAAATTCCCATATATTAATTTCCTTATATGTCTTGGTACATTAGGAGCTTTTTGATTTTGTAGTTTTCTGTTTCCCTTTACATGTGTGAAAGGGATAGAACATGGTTGAAGGAATAAAATGAATTAAACCATTAATTCTTTAATTTATTAAACCTTTAGTAAATATCATAGGGTTTAACCTCTCTTAAGAAAAGAAAGATACTTGATTTTTTTCTCCTGAAGAACATATCAAATATACAAAAGTCAAATATGATATAGATAAGAAAATTGTCCTTCTTTCTTCCTTTTTCACTAAATTGTTCTGTTTTCATATTTGTTATTTGGTTTGATAAAATAGCCAAAAATCTAATAGGTTAACTTAATGGAGAAAACATGTCTTAAGATACTTGAAAGAAATGCAAAAAAAAAAAATTCTAATTTATTTTCTTCCTTTAGAATTATGCTACCCGTATGTGAATTACATCAAAACTCATGATATTATTTTACCTTGAATTCTTTCCTGAAAGTATAAACATTAAAAGATCACTTATTACTTTAGAAATCATCAGCTTTCCACTCCCTTTTCCCATCATCTTTATTAAAGAGCAACATAGATACATTCCAACACTTTAATAGTAGATTTGTGAAGGAAAAGTTTCTAAATACTCTACAAAACAGTTTTGGGTTAAATTGGTATGATCAGCAAGATTCAAAATGTAAAATCATTCTGTAAAATAACGTTAGAATTCCAAATGTAAAATTTAAATAAAGATAGCAGTGCTCATATTCTGTAAATGTACAATAATTAGGCAAGAAGTAAAATATGTAAAAGCTGAGAACAATCATATGTTAACCTAATCTAATGCTCACAGAACAATCTCAGGTTCATTTTAAAATTTGCAACTCTTTGTGATTGTTTCAGTTACTTTCATGCTTAGTTCATCAAATTGAAAAAAAGTTATGCACATATTGTAAAATTCTTGTGCATATGTTACCAGCTCTTCCTTTGCTGTTTATATCACCACTAATTAACATTTTTAATTAAGACAAAAAACACTGTTAGCATAATACATGAAAAATTGGAGCAGGTGCTCGGGGTAATAATTTGTATAAATAGCTATTGCCCTACACTAGCATCTAAATTATGATCATTAACTAGCTTTTTGGTGGATGAAAGTGAAATTCTGCCTTTTATTTAACTTACAGAGAAAATAACAAAGAAAGAAACAATACAGAAATAAATGCAGACACTACAAAATTATTTTATTATTCTCATTATAATCCTGTACTTGCTGCATTTAAATCTGAGCATTTTTGAAGATGGTATGATCCTTCTACTTTCCACCACCTTTAATCTTCTTGCACCTTGCAACTCATTCTTGAAAACATAGTTCTAAAAGAATATTTTTCCTGATGTGGTCCCCAATTTTCTTTTTTTTCCATTGGAAGGAGAAAGAGTTTCTTACAGCACTTTGTACTATGTTCCATTAAAGTAGGTATATACTCACTGAATTGAAATTAGTTAATAAATGTCCATTTTACTTAGTAAAAGGGCAAACTAGTAAAGAACCTATATCACTAGCACATTGCTAAATTGAATTAATTTAGCCCAGCCAAGTAAATGATATTAAATTCACTCCTTAAAGAGAACTACTTATAGCCAATGTATCATGTGATATGCCAATTTACAGACTTCAAATTTACCCCAAATTCTGTAGTTTTCTTACTAATTCATCTTGCAAGGACTTCTCTTTTGCTTTGTTCACAATTGAAGTTAATGGCATGACTAGTTCCCTAGATGCTTAAAAAGAAATTGCAGTCTGTAATATTTTTCCTCTCTCATCTGTTATAGCCAATACTCGCAATCCATTGCAATAACTAAAATTCAGTGAGCATGTATTATGCACTTTGCTCAGTTCTGAGAATCCAAGAAGTAATAATAATAATAATCACATAATAGTGATAAAGATATGCCTAGCAGTGTTCTCCTGAAATGACTCCACTCTCATCCTTTTTATCATTTCAATCCTTGTCCTCATCAGTTGCCTGGACAGATTCTAAGAGGCTTATTTTGACTCAGCCTTTTAAACTTCACTTTGTGGCCAGATTCTTTTTTTCCCATATATATTATTTTCTTATAAAATACATTAATTTATTTTCAGGCATAATTATAGGTAAGAAGTAGACAGTTGACCTTTCTATGTAATAAATTAGTATGCATTAACAGGGATATGTGTTAGCAACAATAAAGGTTATCACATTAGAATTATTCAATTTTTAAAAATTCCAACCAATGTTCTGTTAGATAACACTATCCATAATATATATGTATGCCTATATATGTTTTTTTTTTTCTTTTTCCCTTCAAGAAATGCATACCTTCTATTGTAACTTAGCATTGTATTATATGATCCCATCCTGGCTCCTTTCTCCAGGCTCATTCCAGGCCCTATCATTTTTTAAATACACAAAGAACTCTATATCATGGCCTTGACAAGTCCCTATAATTCTACTTGAGGAATTGAGTAGAAACTCAGAAAGAAAGAATAATAATCATTAAGACTTAAATAAAATTTACCCCACAACATATTCTGTACTGAATATTCTACAAATGTTAACTCATTCAACACCTTGTGATATGCAAAAAATATTTTGTTCAGAGTTTAAGTGAAAAAAAACTGAAATGCAAATAATTGGAAAGACTTGCTCTACATTTCTCAGAAATTAAATGATAGTTCAAAATTCAAGCTTAGGCAGTTTTATCCCAACACCATTATTCAGAACCACAGAGCTGGACTGGTCCTTTTACCAAGTTGCCATGTTAAAGTTGTAGATAACTATTTGAGGACTTATTATATTTTGAACTTATTTTAAAAATTCAACTACATCATAATATCAATTAATACATGGGACTTATGCAAATGTGAAACAATGCTATATAAAATAGTAATTGCTTTGTGTTTATTAAAATAAGGTATTTATAGCACAAAATATATCCCAATGTCAAATGAAAAATCAAGTATTTCACAATAATTTAAAAGACATGGTTGGATATAAAACTATTTACAAACTATTCTTAAACTACTTGCAAAGGAAAAAAAAAGACACATTAATACATTATTCAAATATGTTAAATGGATGATTAAATTCATGTCCACTTCAAATTGGGATATGCACATTAATGATTCACAATGTTCTGTTGTGATCTTGTAATATAGTTTCAAGTTAATAAATATAAAACCATTAACTGAGGATTTTTATATTCATTTTTTAGTAATTTAAACTTTTATTATTCTCAAATATACTTATGATTTGTATTATACATAAAATTGTCAATTTTCTATAAATAGTGGCATAAATTATAATCTTGTGCAAGTGAAAAGATAGTATAAACCCATTTTGACTATAGTAATACTAAGTATTACTATATATTATATAAATGATATAATTTCTTCATGTGACTTTAGCCTATTAATTTTAAAACAAAAACAGAACCAACTTCATAATATTTATAGTTTTATGTTTTACAGTATTTACCAGTTTCTCAAATTATATTGTTTATTTACTTATGCATCTATTTTCTATCCCCTAAGTAGAAGGTAAGGCTTATGAGATATATATTTTGTGTATTTTTTATCACTGAAAAACATATCGTGCAACTGTTTTTATTTGGCCCATAGCAGAAGTCCAGGAAATGTGTAATAATGAGCTTTAGTGTCTCTTCTCAGGTATACGGAACATGAAAATTCATGGAAAAAAAAATCAAGATGTGTGAAGGTACACATATTATATGAAATTGTAAACTCCTTTTTCTTTTTTATGGATATGATTTATTTTCTAAAGAAAAACACAACCAAAAGGCTCAAGAAACTCTACTGTGGTTTATATTTCACCAACATATCTTCTGACACTTGTTCTATTACCTGACATTTGAAAACAAACATAGAAAAAGAATTTGGATTTAATTGGCTCAAATGAACTAATATGGTTATTAAAACTATGAACTCTTTAAAAAGATGTGCAATGAAAAAACTATAACTGTTCATATTTTATAGTCTATGTTACATCTAAATGCAGTGGATAAGATTTATTTGGATATATATATATTTGCTATTTTTTAAAATAAATATGCCTTACATGACAAACTTTGCAGTCAATGTATAACTTCCAGATTATGTTTCTCTAAAATGATTTACCTATATTACATGCACTAACTATTCCATTCAACATGCATAAATGATATTATACCAACAAAAATTGACATTAAAATAATTAATTACTATTGCATCATAATAAACCATTAACTTTTTCCAACATCCCATTTTAGATTCCAATATGTATATAAGTTAATTTGCATATGTAAGTGTGTATGTGTTTATGATTTTATATGGAAGTTATCACAACATGGATCTTATTTTGTCTTTTGAATTGATAGCTGTCTTGTTTCAACCATATTTTATTGCTCAAAAATAAGTTGATTTTATTTTTCTATCTTCACAATTATGGTTAAAAAACTTTCTTAAAGAGTTTAATCCCTTTTTCCTTTAGGTTGCCATGTTGTCATTATTTTTTGAATATTAAAATCAAAAATTGATTAATCTGCTTCATTGTGGGGAAATCAAAGTAGAAAGTAGTAGTCCCTAAAAGAGAACATGTTTATAATCAAGAGAATTTTTGGAATCCCCATGTGCTATAAGAGAGGTATTGAGATCTCAAGGAGAGGGGGCAATATCTAACTACATTTGACTGTGCAGAATGAGAGAGAGATTCCATATATGTGTCACTAGTGCAACATCAACAAAAGCAGAGATGAGTAAAAGTTACAGGTGAAGGAGAGAATCCATTACCCAGACAACATGAGTCACAGAAAAATATTAGGGAAGCAGATCCAGATGGTGGCTCTGGAAGACATCCCCCAAGGACAAACATTCCCTCTTAGGAAAGAAGCAGCCTGTGGACAGTGGTTGGAACAACCATTGTCTACTTTTTCCTTGTGTGTATCTGTGATTTTTCTATGTTTGGTCATGTTCAATTAATTACTCTACCTTTATAAGTTAAAAAGGTGAAGCTATTTATTAAGTTTTGGGCATGGCTGTCATTGTTTCCTAAAAGGATGTGGGGCACTTCTGCAAAAGACAGATCATGGATTACAAACAAGTAATTGAAAGTAATTACAAACAAGTAGTTGAAACTAAAAGGAAGCAAGGATGATACCAGAATCCTCAATGAGAATATATAATGTCAGTTAAATAATACATTTTAGTAAATCATTGATGATGCCTTATTTTCTAAATTGGCAATTATAACTACTCATAATGTCTTACTTAAAATATAATGTAGTTTTCTTGTCAATAAGAAAACTATTAGTGCACCTCAGGTCTTTGCAAAGGCACATTCATTCACCAAATAAAATATTAATTGTCAGCAAAATATTTGTGTGTTCAGGAGAGAGAAAATAGAGAATCAATCTTTTTTCCAAAAATGGGCAAAAATCTATAATATTTCTTAAGGCAGGTATTCACTCTTTCCCCAAACTCTATTTATAGCTGCTATAAAATAATAATCCCCTTTTCTTGTTCACTTTTATGAATCTGTCTACAACCTTTAGAAATATTGTGTTTGGAGGAAGAGGTAGAAATACTGAAAACCATAAAAGCAAGAGCTTTTTAGATTCTGAAGAAGACCCCGCTCAGAAAGGTTTGGCTTTGCATTTAATCTCCTCACCCCAAAAACAATTCATTATCAAATATCAGTGCATTTTGAACAAAATTAGATGATGTCTCTCTTACTCACATACAAGTAAAACAAGAATTCCCAGAAGTGTTTTGTAATTTATTTTCTCTTATGCATTTAGCTTATCTATTAATTAAAACAAGTAATATTCCAAGTCATTCCTTGACACGAATGGGCTCTAGCTTATGGCTAGAGAAGTATACCTTCTCTAATGTATACGCTCCTTATTTGAGAATATTTTAAAAGAAAATTGGTGTAGAATTAAAATGAGGTAATAAATAGTGAATAATGGACAGCCAATATATTTATTTATTTGTTTTTTATTCCCCTCTTTCAACTTCAGTTAGCTCCAGAAAAGCATTAGCTTTTAAATTAATGGAAATTTGTCTTTCACTGCTCATTGATTAAACAAGAATAAAGAGTTGTTTTACTTGTCCGAATATAGAGAGCTTTAATAAACTACTATTTCTTAGATATCCACTCCTGACATTTAAAACAATTTATTAATTTATGCTGTAAGAAGCACTTTGCCCCTTGAAAACAATAAATTTATATGTCTTTATTTAATACATTGTGACAGATTTAAATAAAATCTACAAGTTTCAGCCATACCTACTGGTATTACCCTTTACCTGAGTAATGGACTTAAATATTTTCAATATTTTCCAACTGTTGCCATTATAAATTACGTCACCAAAGTGTTTCCAAAATTATTTCATAAATTAGTATGAAGTGGTGAGGAAAATATTTCTGTAATTAATATTAATCAAATGAACTGAAGGGGAAGATTACGTGGTGACAAATTTACCAAGCAAATTTTTGGAAACAAGAGTTCTCTTGAATGTGCTTCAGAAAGTTTCAGAAAAGGTGAAGATGATTCAAGTATATTCACAATTTTTAGGAGCTATGGTTTTCTTGGCATGATTATCCATGTAGTGGCAGTGAAGAAAAATAAAGTTCAGGATTACTCTTAAGATTATAAATTTTGGAGAGGACATTGATTTTAATGCCTAAATTTTATCTTCTTTAAAGTGAAGAAAATGTCTATCTTGTGACATTTCCAAGAAGCAAAAATAAATAATTTAAGTAGAAAACATGGCATGGTAGGCATGGTAATTGCTAAATAAATGATGGTGATTTAGAACACACTGAGAATTTGGTTTATCATATTTAAAGAATAAATGCTACATATGATATAAAAACTTGGTTTGAACTTGGGTGCTGTAGTGCTCACCTGTAATCCCAGCAGCTTGGGAGGCTGAGGCAGGAGGATCTGAGCTCAAACCAGCCTTAGCAAAAGTGAGGCACTATGCAATTCAGTGAGACCCTGTGTCTAAATAAAATACAAAATATATCTGGGGATGCGGCTCAGTGATAGACTGCCCCTGAGTTCAATCCCCAGTTCAAAAAAAAAAAAAATCAGGTTTTGAAAAGACATAACTTGTGTGTGTGGGTGTGTGTGTGTGTGCGTGTGCACATGTATTATTTCTCCAGTTTAAGTACATAATAGTGTCTGATCTAAAACAGAAATCAATGAAAATCAACTTCTGGGGGATACAGGTTGTCATTCAGTAGAGAACAGATGTCAGTTTGATCCCCAGCACCAGGAAAAAAAAAGTCAACATCTGAACTGACATGTATTATGTTATTTAACTACATTCGTAATGATAGAATCAGAACTTTTCAACTGAGTAAAAATGAAGGTGTATCAGAAACCTGGAAAATTTGTATTTTGAGTAAATGACTTTTATATAGACATATAGTGCCCAGATGACAGATAAATATTTCTATCTTCTCAAAATGTCAAAATAAGACAGGAATGAATAATTATGGTGCCTTCAGGAAGAAAATAAATCAACAGTAAAATGGATACTCATGCAGGAAAAAAAACCTCCTTTGTTTTAAGTTACATTCTCAGTTTATTTTAAAAAGTTAAAATAATTGTTACAATTTAAAAGAAAATGCATTTTCAAAGGAAACCCATAGCAAACATTATGTCCTTCAGAAAAAATATTTTAGTTTGTAATATAAATAAATATTAAGCAGAAGAGGTTTTATATGTTGCTAAATAGTCTCCTGACATCTTTCCTAGGTATTTGAAAAGTAGCATTCCTTTGTATATTCTATCAGTATCACAGAGGCATATAAGAAGATAAGACCCCCTCCCACCTCTACCCTCCCAGTGAAACAGAAACTTTTCATACCATTTGAGAAAGTGCCTTGCTTATTTGTTTTTACATTTAAAAGCTGTCATCAGATGGGTATCTACTAGACAGCTGGTTTTGCTTCAAATCATAAATCTGTCATGGCCAGCTTCATCATTTTCTGTCTGACACTTTCCACTACTAATAATCCCTGTGAAGAATAAGAAGTTGAAGTGGAAAACTCTCTGTAAACCCCCTCTGTAGTACATTTGTCAGTTTCGTGTTTTTAACTCCTGGTTGCGACTGTGGGGACATTTCTAATTCATTCTCATTTGAGAGTCCTCATTTTATCTACTTTTCACAGTGCAGTGTTATCTGATGTTATTTCATGCTGAGATGAAACACTGACTATATCAGTAGGGATAACTGCTGAGAAGAAAGAACAAAAGAATTGCATATATCTAATAGTCCAGAGTTTTCACTGGGGTTGTGCTGAGCTAGAGGATTTACTTATATCCCAAAAGGATTGTTTCATAACGTATCAGTTCCTATAAACTTTGAGACATGTAAAGGAAGTAAGAACTCAACCACAAGTTTCACATATGGGTGAATTTTTCAAAGCGATCTCATTTTTGTCAGCCTCTTTTTATTTCCCATAAGAAAACAGTTTTGCATATGCAAAAAAAAATGTCCTTGGGAACTTTATATAAAGGATACAATTTAAGAGCTCAATCTGTGAAAATGGGAAAAATCTTTAAATTTATTGATCTGATCTCTTTACAAATATCATCACAAAAGTGCATTTGGAAGTAAACATTTCCTAAAACTATGAGCCAATAAAAATGATTGAGGACATTATGTAACCCATATATTTAAAATTTTAATTACAATTTTGCTTTTTCTTTTAGAGTATATTGTCATGATGGCCTGCCTAGAATACATGTGAAAAAAGTTTTAAGTGTGATGACTTGAATGTGAGGTCATGAAAAAAATCAAAACAATATGAACATCTTGAATGTTCTTTCACAAACCATGTGACAAATCTCTTAGTATGTTTTAGTTAAAACCCTTTTTTTCTCCAGACAGTGTTAATTCATTTTTAAACCTCAGGTATCATTATTCCTGTTTGTAAGTACATGAGAAAAGTGTTGTAAGACTCCACATATTCTTGGTTCATAATGTAATATAACAGTTCATTGAAAATATAGTCAGGGTGGTGGTCATGATAGTAGGTAGTAATAACATTGTAATCATTATAATAATATTGTAATCATTCATATTTTGCAAATCTAGTTTAAAAGATACCAGTAACATTTAAAATCGATGAATATGAGAGTCACTAAAGGATAGATTTTTAGTTGAGCATGATGGTTTATGGCTATAATCACAGGGACTCAGGAGATGAGGCAGGAGGATCACAAGTTCAAGACCAGTCTCAGCAACTTAGTGAAGCGCTCACAAACTTACTGAGAGCCTATCTAAAAAAATTTTTAAATGGTTGGGGTTGTAGCTCAGTGGTAAATCACCCCTGAGTAAATCAATTCCTAGTACCAAAATAAGAAAAAATATAAATAAAAGACTAGATTTGTAGGTACCATTTCACAATTCATGTTTATATGCAAATTATGCTACTATGATTATTGTGATTTCCTAAAGAACAGAGTTACTTGAGGATTAGGTTAACAATTAATATACATAGATTTATAACAAAATTCAAAATAAATTTAATTAACAATGTTTTATATTAATTATATTCATATTTCTCAAGATTTTTCTTTTACCTTTTTAAAAAAATAAGAATGTATTTCCTCCATAGTAATAACCATTATATTTCACTACTTAGTCTATTAAAAAATTTAAAACTGCAAATTATTCTTTTGTGTTGCAGGATTCTTACTTTATGTGCCATTACACTGAAATTCTGACCTTAGGATTTCAAGTTTGATCTTAGGTCTTTGATTCCAGCTATCAATTTTTTCATAATCAAAGATGCTTTCATTGTGGTTCCAGGTCTTATTATTTATATGAGAAAGATAACATACAAATCTCAAAGTAATCATTGAATAGTCAATATTTGTTATATCTATATTTTATTATATGAGAAATTCCATATTAGAACAATAGGGAATATTGTTGAAGGATACTAACATTATCACTGACTTAAACAACTACAACAAATCAAGGACTATTGTTTTTGATGTCATAGAATCTCTTAATTATGACGCAGGCAATTGTGATTCAGAGAGACTGTGAAGGAAAATTAAAATATTTTTATCTAGACTATGGTACACCAATACTCATTCGATTATAAGCAGAAGTGAAAGATTAAAATACAAACCTATGATTAATTGCTCTAAACATCCATGTGTAGGTTTTTGTGGACACATGCCTCAAATATGATGGAGTAAATATGAAAGTTTCATTGCTAGAAATTATGATACAACAATGATTAATTCTGTGAGAAGCTGCCAAACTCTCTTCAAATGTGATTATACATTTCCGCATTCCCAAAAACAATGAGGAAGAATTATACCATTTGTTGAAAAGATGTATCTTTTCTCTATTGTATTTTTTTTATCCCTTTAGCAAAGATACTGAATGTAGGTTCATTACTGGGCTCTCTATTCTATCTTACATTGATGTATTTGTCCATTCTTTTGTCAATTTCATACCATTTTGTCTACCATACCTTGATAGTAAGTCTATAAGAAAGGTATCTTCTGTATTCTAATGGTGTCCTTTTTCTTTAATACTTTGTAAAGTGTTCTTGATATTTTATGAAATATGTTATTTTAAAAGATTAAATTAGTATTTTAATAGTGGTGGTATCAAGACTTTCTGGTTCAAACTAAATATTTCCACAATTAATTTTGATTTCCCTATTGTAAATGTGTGAGGACTCTCCCGGTTTATTAACATAAGGATTAAAAAGTTTTCTAGATGATTTCTGTTTAGTGTGTAGTAAGACAGTGAGATAGAAATTTGAATTCTCTTCAAAACTACCCTTTAGAAGGTATAAAACTGAACTTATTAGCATGACACTAATAAGAGGCTCTAAGTCCTCGGAACAGAAACAAGGAAGTGGATAGCAGAAGCTTTGTCTAGGGGAAGGCAATGGCAGGAGTGATGAGTATAACGTCCCTGCTGGAACCATCCAAGAAAGTACAATTGAAAGCCACTGACTTAATAGAAAAGTTTTTTTCTACCTCATTGTAATGAGGCCTTTCATGTTAATTTCTGGGTGGGAGCAATATCTTCTTGAGTTGGTCATGACTCTACTTCTGTTGAGCCCTTTAACACAAATTCGACAGTTTCCACACAGAAAGCTTCCTCTAATTCTACCTAAAAACTGTTCCAAGAATTATTTCTGTAAGTAAACCTCTGCTGGCTCTTCTAACTTTGCTAATCTACAAGAGTAAAATAAACTTATCTAACATATACTCTTACTATACTTTATGCTGCTACTCTATAACACTCACCATTTTAACTAAACTCTTATTTTAAAATTTTAAATACATTTTTCAAATGATACATAGAAACGAAACTTGTACACATGAATGTTTCAAAGCAACTAATTTTATAATTGCTTTTTAGATTTTGTCATTTATCAGAGTATTAGTTCCATAATGACCATAGTCACAAAAGCTTCATGCTTCTGAATATACCTCTTGCCTAACACCGTTTTTGCATACATAAGAGTAAGTTAATATTTGCTGAAGGAATGAATGAATAAATAAATATATTGTTGAACTATGTGAATATATTTTGTGGCTATAAATTTTCTGAACAGAAAGTGATAAAAATGATTTAATTTAAATAATGGATGGGATTAAAACTTAGAAACTCTAGTAAGAGCCCCAAAGAATTACTGCTTTCTTTTTTAGAAAAAACAAAAATAGTTCTTCAATTTAACTTATACAAATATGACATGAAAATTATTACCAAGTACAAGATTAACTGAGAAACCAAAACTATACTGTTCACCTTAATGTCTATCTGTCTGTCTCTCTCTCTCAGAATTAGTAACTCATTTGAAGTGAGCATGTCTAGCATCATGACACGATTTTTTCTTACAATATTAAAAAGCCTTAGATCATTATGCTGAAATTTATTTTCTTGAAACTTCTAATAATAAAGCAAAATTGCAAAATTGCAGTTTCACAGCTGTGATGGTTCCTTGGTTTTCATAGATCTTTTTTTTTTTTTTTAATAAAGCAAGGACTGAGAATCCATCCATATTCAAATGTTCCCCTTGCATGATGGCTCAATTATTACTGTTGGTACTAATCATCTCAGTACTTGGCAAGGCTCATTCATACTGCAGGAAAGCAAACTTTCCCAGAAATCAAAACACCAAATGTTCTGAACAAAATAATTGGAGGATAAGGGTCTCCTTAGAATCTAAAATTTTCACTTGACAGAACCTTGACAAATGTGAGTGGGTGTTTAATCAAAAGGATATTTGTCATAGAGCATAGCTCACAATTTTCAACACAGCAAAGGAAATATTTGGTTCCTATGGTGAAACTGGAGCTTAAATCCAGACAGACCATTCCAAGTCCCTGATCCACATTGGTTTTTAATTCAAAATTCAGTTAAATTTCTGTGATTTGCATAGGTATGAAAGCAACTGTTTACTTTCATTCCAAAGACAGTGCTGGTAGAATCATACCTTGATTAAACTCACAAGTTCCAGAAGCAGAGTCCAAGGGTCTGAATTTTAAAAAAAGGTGCATGCTGTGTTCCTTTGTGCATGTTTATAAAATGAGGACAGTATTCTCAGACTTATGGTGTTTATGCTGGTATTAAATTCACTTTTGAAAACAGTAGGGGAGAGAAGCAGACAAAAAAGTAGACAGGAAGATAAAGAGGGTGTCAATTTATATTTTACTTTTTTGACAAACTAAGTTTCTCAAATGTAACAATTTAAGATTAACTAGCACATCTTGGAAAATGCCAGTCATTAAGTGTGCAGAAGAATATACTTTAGGCGACGTTTAAAGCTATATAAATAGCTTCTAAAATATGCCTAGCTATTAGAGTAATGTGTTTATTTGTTTATTTATTTATTTATTTTTCTCTAGCCTGTTTTTCTCCCCTTTAGTGTTAATGCATTAGAGAAATCAAAAGCTATAAAAAGTATAAGATCAAGGAAACTCAATTGTTCATAGGCAGTGTTGTATATCTGAATTATTTTGGGAAAAACAAAACAATTTATAATTATTAAGCCCTTTTAAGTTTTGGGCACAATTCATAAGTCCATGTTTAAAATACACCTAAAAACTATTTTAAACATCCTAATTTTACAACTAAGTATATATTAAAGTAATAAGTGTTCAATTACTTTCCACAGCACGATATTTAAAGAGCTTGGGTTCTAACTATGGATATTTGATACTAAACTCATTTGCTCAACTGCTTTATATCTGAGATAAAAACATTTACCCCATAGGTACATTTTTATTAAATAACATCATCTTCACATAGTACATATTCCCATTGGTATAGCATTTGATTGAGACATCAAAATGATTATCATAAATATTCCACATGTCTCAGACCTTTCAAGTTTCTCAGATTGTGACATAACTCATCATATACCTAATAAACTGCAACATTGGTCCAGAAACAGGTAATACAATTGGTCAAATTAATGTGAATGTTTCGGATCCAGGTGCAAACCAGGGGTCAACATTTTTTACTGTTTTTATATACTCCTGTACTTTGCCATTGGAGGGTGCGGTATGTTGACAGTATCATTTACCATGGACCATGCATTAGTTTCCTACCACTGCATGACAAGGTGCTCAGATTTCACTTGCATGATTAGATTATGCTACAAAGATACAAAGCACCTTGGTGTCTTCCACTGTATGAGAAAACATATTTTAGCAAACTACTTATAAATTGAAATATGATATAACCTAAAAAAGTAGAATGACAACTTATTAACTTGCCATTTTTTTTTCCCAACAAAAGGTCACAGTATATTCCCCATAACTGGTGTCTTGTCACAAAGAAAAAAAATGAAGAAACTTTTGCCTATGATGTTTGTTACTCCTATTGAAAATTTTATTCTAATTTATTTAGGTTTTTAATACATACATATATATGTATATCAAAGTTGACATACACTTATTTAATCAGCAGAGAAAAATACTGTTAATTAGTAAGTGTTTTACAAGCCAAAAATCTGCATTTTTTCTCCTCATTGACCTTTAAAAAACGAATGCTCCAAATTTACAAAAATTTTAACTAAATCAGTCAATAGTTATAGTTTCTTTTAAAGAACAAGTTTTAACCCACTTTCACGCATTCTACTTATGTACATCTTAATTAATGAATGCGTGACTAGTGGAATACACACTTTTAAGATTTAAGAAGACATAAGATGTTAGTGTGGGTGACTGGGAAATCTTTTTCATGAGAGATTGCCTGCTGACCAAATGAATTCCTCACTATCTATCTATCATGGGTTTCAATTTTCCAACAGAATAGCCTGATTCATCACTGTTATGCCAATGACATTCCCCTCTATCTATTGCTGCCTACCGATTCCACTGAGGATACTCTAATATTTCAGACTTATGTGGAAGATATTAAGTTTGATATCACAAAAATTTTTGCGCCTAGAAAATGTTAGCAAGAGAAGGTATGCATTGACTTTGACTTTCATAGAGGAATTTTAATCATTTAAAAATGAAAAGTATCTCAAAAATTTATTGTCAATCAATTTCATTTTATTCATGATGAAAATCAGTTTCAAAGAAGAATCATGATATGTCTTTGACTATCAAACTAATTAATTAAAGATTCATACCCAAGTTTGTAATTTTAAAGAAATGTCTGTAACCTGTATGAAACATTAATATATACTGACCCTTCCAGGAAAAACAAAGAAATTGTAGCCTTAATGTTATAATGGCAAAATGAACCTGTCACATAATGTTCAAAGCCAATTCTTAGTCATTTGCTACATCTGATGAGATTTCTTCATCCCTTTCATTCTTCTTCCTCTTCCTCGAATTTTGTTCTCCTCATTCATAAGATACAAGTGTATTATGGATTATATTGTTGCTTCAGATAAAATTTACTCAAAGTAAGACTAATTCATTTTTTACTATTGTCTTTGTCTCTATTTCCCTGCATATTTATCTCTTTCTCACCTGCTCACAATAATCACTCTTGTCTGTTGCTACATTCTCTGGTTTCTAAATCCAGCTGCCATAAGCTCTAGGCATAGGAGTCATGAACATGTGCTATGCGGATATTTGATAGCTCTTTGATAGCTCTTGATATACAGTGAAGTTCTGGTAAAAAAAAAAAAAATCTGAGAATATTTTGAAATTAAACCATTTATGCTTTTGTGTATTGATGTGGGCAAAGTTAGTAATGTTTTCAGAGAGATCATGAAAACAATCCATGAGAGAGACACATGATGGAAAATCACAAAATCCTCCGGCTTCTTGAAATTTGCATTCTAGAGAGATAAATAGACAATTGGCAAATAAATATAAGTGGAAAATTGACAAATACTTATACATAAACATATCTATGCATGTATAGATATATGTATATATAACATGATATTAAATACAAGATTGAAAAGGATAAAAAATATGGAAAGGAGATGTAGAGAAATGTATATTGACAGGATATTCTAAATATTATGTTCAGGAAAAGTTTGTTAAGGAGAGTGAGTCTTAGAGATATGAATGAAGAGAATATTCAAATATCCAAGAAAAGAGCATTTTCAGAGTCATGGCAGAAAATGTAGAAATTTCAGTAAGGGAAGGCACTCATTAATTTGAGAAAAATGAAGCCATAGATTCGCAGCACACAAGAACCTAGCACATGAGACAAGGATGAGTACCACACAAAATGTTCAGCAAAAAGAAACCTTCTTGGGCCTGGGGATGTGGCTCAAGCAGTAACGCACTCGCCTGGCATGCGCAGGGTGCTGGGTTTGATCCTCAGCACCACATCAAAATAAAATAAAGATGTTGTGTCCACCAAAAACTGAAAAATAAATATTTAAAAAAATTCTCTCTCTCTCCTCTCTCTCTCTCTCTCTCTCTCTCTCTCTCTCTCTCTCTCTCTCTCTCTCTCTCTCTCTCTCCTGTCTTTTTTTTTAAAAAAGAATTATTCTATGGTCCTATATATATGAAGTTCAAAAACAGTTTCTGATTGGGATAAGAATCATCTGTGGTGGGAAAGGAGCAAATAATAGGGTCCACTTTGAGGTGTTTATAGGATTTTGTTTTTGAACAGAGAATATTATAAAAATGTATTTAACTGTTCAGTCATCATTAATGTGCTTTTCTGTAGCAATTCTGTAACAATAACTGTACTTTCTTTTTTCTTGCAAGATTTTATTACCACAAACACTTTTGTATTTTCCTCTCCTCACAGAATAGACCATTAGCTAGCTGGTAACAACAGCTTAGGGTAAATTATTAAATCCGTCCTTCTGAAAGAACAAAGCACCCTACAGTGGTCTGAGCAGAGAAAAACACTGTAGTCTTTCTTCACTGTAGCTCAGGGGCTGGCCAGCTATTAGTCACTTTGATTCTGCCTTTAATAGTTAATAATAATAAATTCCTTATATTAGTTTCCCATTGCTGCTATAGTTAATTACCACTAACATTGTCATGTAAGAAAAGCCTAAATTAATTTTCTTACAGATTTGAACATCAGAAGTCCAAAATCAGTTTCACTTGGCTAAACCCAAGATATTAGATGAGCTGGTTTATACTGGAGACTCCAAGGGGAGAATTCCTTTCAAACGTGCTCATTGGTCCCTTCTTTCACCATAGAAAGATTATTTCAATCTCCACTTTTGTCATCACATCACCTTCCCCTGGCTTTCTCTTGTGAAGACATTTGTGATTATATCATTGGGTTCACTTGGATAATCCAAGACTTTTTCCCTATCTAAAGGTACTTAATCACAATTACAAAATTCTTATAGCCAGCCAGGCATGATGGAGCATGTGTATAGTTCCAGCAACTTGGGAGGCTGAGACAGGAAGATCTCAAGTACAAAGGCAGTCTTAGCAACAAGCAAGTCCCTAAAAAAACTTAGTGAGACACTCTCTCAAAATTAATAAAATAATAATTAATTAATAAAAATGCAGGAGATGTGGGTTAGTGGTTAAGCACCCCTGGGTTCAATCCTTGGTACAAAAAAAATCCTATAGCTATATAAATAAAATATCATTTACAGAACCTGAGTATTTAGATTTTAAAGCTTATAGGACATTATTTGGCATATCACATGCTGTTGGGAAATTCATCAAGATTATTAATGTTTATTCTTCAGAAAATCATGTTTTGGTGAAAAACATACTTAGAAAAAGGCCCACCTATCACAGTTTGAAACATTGAAATTCTGTACTTTAAAAATCAAAGTGTCTGTGGAAGGAGAAAAATTTTCATATATTGGGGAAAACAATTGAAAATACAGAAGCCAAAAACTCTTGGTGTTGCAATACAAAAATTATAATATATTGTAATAGTTTAAAAGCTGTTTGTTAACCTTTAGTAAGCATTTATTAAGTGCTATTTGCTCTTCCAAAACCACTTCTGCCCAGGCTATAACCAGGAGGAGTATATACGAGGATTAGCAGACATATTACGCCATTGAAAATATTTTTTTCTAAATCATGGAATTTTTTGAAATGATGGTATTCACTTTTCTCTGTGAAAGAATACACCACAAAACTATTAGTTAATAGAGAACACAGAGCACATATGGGTCAAGTGAACATATGTGTCATTAGAAATTTTATGAACACAATTATTTATGAGCTAACACTTCACTGCACAAGGTCCTTGTTGTAATTCCCTGTGCTTTCTGGATTCGGTCTGAATTCTTTATGATACTTTAGTCTTCTCTTTTCTTTCTTACATGCTTTCTCTTTCCCTGGAAGTTACATCCCACACATCTGTACATGCTGTGCATTCTCTTTTCATCCACACTCCATATACTGATGTACCCACCCCATCCCCACTGGTACTTTCCCCAATTCTTTCACTGACTAATCATTCATCATATTCTCGGCTGCATATTTTCTGACTTTCAAACACTGGTTTTTGTGACTTGTTTAAGAATCCATCATTTTGTGTTATTATTGGATTCTTGCCTTTCTGATCTTGTCTGAACTGTAGTCTGAATAAGAACAGATGCTGTTTTAGGCCCAATGTATTATAGCACTGAGCACAGAGTCTGGAACATAGAGGGTGCTTGAATTATTTTTGCTTAACATGTAAATGAATGTGGATGTTGTGTTTTCAATATCTGTCTGCAAACCTAGTCTTGCTTATTTTTCTATCACAGTCTTTCCCAGATATTTTGTTTGAGAATGATGACTTTGTCTTCTCACTTTCTTGAAGAACTCCCTCATGCTTCTGAGGGTTTTTGTTGTTGTTTATTTGCTGTTTTTTTTTTTTTTTTGTATAGTCCTGTGGATGGTACTAACACCCTTGCATTGCTATTAAAGTGCTCTCTACTGAGCTATATCCTCAGCCCAATTTTAAGTTGTATTTGAATCATTATCATCTGTCTTAATAATAATAATAATAATAAATAATAATAGTAATAATGTCAACAGTGGTTATTATTTTTAATTTGACAGAAAATTTGTTCTTACTCTGGCCCAAAGTTTATAAAACATGATCTCATAAATTTAGAAGTACTTGGAGATTCTCCTGTCACTTTCTTTTCCAAAATAATTTGAAGGCAATGAAATAAGCTCTATTATCTTTTAATAATTCATTCTGCATTTAGTTATTATTATTCTGCATTTAGCCTATCAGGAAAAGTTGAGTTCACATTTTCTTAAGTTGAACTTTATATTTCAGTTTCATCACATTCATATTTCTTCACATTTATGTTTCACCAATTTGATGCACTCAGATTTGATTAAAAAACTGGAAGAATTTATGCATCTACAAATATAATGGCAAAACATTATCAAAGATAACCTTAAACAATGTAAAGCAGCAATTTGGTCTAAATTTACTAAATGGGCAATAAATGACTAACTCCAAGTTAGAATTCCAATTAAAATTTGTTTGTGATAGTAGAAATAGTATCTTTTTTTATTATTCTGAGATACTAAGCAGAATTTTCACAGTTATAATATGTCATTATAATAAGTCATTATGGAAGAATGAGAAAGTTTATAAGGAACTTTCTTAAAATATTAAGTCCATAATGTTGAAATATTACATCAGTATGAAAGCTAGATATAAAGGAATGTTTCCTAAGCGGAGTAATAAAATAAAAGGTATGATAGAAGAGGAACACCTTCAGATTTAGAAAATATAAGAAAACATTTATTTTACAAAGATTGTTAACTTTGGAAATAATATTTCCAAATATAATTTCATAATATTTGCTATTTTCCTATACATTTCTGTACTGCTGTGTGCCTACTAATTTACTCTGGGATCTGCTTCTCTGTTGTCCGGTGTATATTATTTATTACTTCTTCCTATATTTATTCTTAGTCACTAAAGTTTTACCTGAATAAATCTGATTGAGCAGCAAGCCTTTGCTATGAGTAGCTCTCACCCATTAACCTTAGGAACTCTTGTTAAACACATATTTGCAATTGAGTGTCACTGTTCAATTATGTAGAGTAATCTAAGAAAAATGACATGGATGAGATAAAAATCATTGATTTCCATTTCCATTCTATTATAGAAGTTACAAGAGTAGCTACTATTTTACAATACATCATTGTTCTTTTCTGAAACACTTTTCAATTAATTCAACATATTTCTTATTGATCTCCTATTTTTAAGTTGCTGTACTAAGCTGACAGTGGAAAGGCAAATGAGCAAAGAGGCTAATGGGGGCACAAGCAGGTATTCAAATGAATGACCCAAATCTTTTGAAGTGACCTACAGTTTGTACTAGAATGACTGTTACTATGGTTACCTCCATAGAGATCTTCCAAGATTAAAAAGAAAAAAAAAAGTAGCTCAATAATTCGCCATTTCCACTACTATTAACTATGTTAATTGTTTGTCTCTTCATTATGATTAAGACATAAAAATACCCCCACAGAAGACAGTTTTTGCTTCCTTAAATAAAGAGTAAAATAAATAAATACCTTCCAAAGAATGAACATTTTAAAATGCACTATTTTCAGGATGATGTAGTTGCAGGCAGCCCAACTAATGCAATCTTATGATTTCTGTTCTCTATTTTTAAGTTTTGCTTCATAATAAATATCAACATACTTTTATAATAAAATATCAACACAAATTAAACAAAAATTTCATAGTTTTCTATTGTTGTATACCAAATTTCTGGAAGTTTAGCAACTTAAAACAGCAAAACATTATTATTTCACAATTTCCATGTGTCAGGAATCTAGTATGATTTATGTCTACCCAGAATCTCTGAAGGTTCAATCAAATTATTTGCTGGCTCTCTCTTTATCTGTCATCTTAACTGGGAAAGACCTGATCAGGGTTTTAGCCAAATTTACTTTTTTTTTGTGGTTTCAGAACAGATTCTCTGATTGACTGTGTACTCACCTCAGCTCCTAGATATTTTTCTCAGATTTTTTGCACATAACCTCTTGTCTCTTAGTCATGGAGAACATCTGAGTAAAATCCTTCCCATGTTTGTTAGCATTCTCTTATGAGAAAATTCAGAAAGAACTGTATAAGGGCCCATGTAATTAGATTAGATTTGCTCAGATAATCTTCTTAAAGTCATCTCTGCCATATAAAAAACAATCATGAAAGAAAAAAATACAACAAAATTTACAATGTGTAATCTACATACTGCTTATGTATCAGGCAGGTAAGAAATGTTGCCTACCACCACCATTCATGTATCTTGTGAATAATCAGCTGGGTTAAATTCAGCTAAGTATTTCTTCAGGATCACTTGTGCAATTGCAGTCAACTACACCTGAAATTGCACCTGCAGCTGTGTTTTATGTAATGGCCTTGCATGGGACAGTTGTAATGGCTTTTCTTCACCTCCTCTCTCATACTCCAGCAGAATAGTCTAAGGGTTGTGAATACAGCAGTGTCAGATTTCTGAGAGATAACATAGTTTTGTAGTTTGGGGTCAGGATACAAATTATCCCTTCTTCCACACAAGTCAAGGTTAGGCCACAAGTCCTATTCACATTAAAGGGGTAGAAACAGGCTCCACAACTTAGGAGATGGGAAGAGTCTTCTCATTTGTTCTGTCTCTTACAGTTGGGTGTTCTCTGGAGAAGTTGAATTACAACAGAGAGGGAACAATGTTTCGGTGAATATATCCAATCAGCTACCATTCATGTTATTTCCAAATTTTAGGCTACAATTATACAAGGAGGATTTTTACATTGGTAAAATAATTGGTAAAATAGAAGTAAAACAGCTATATGTAGAAGAGATGGATGAACTAACGAATACAGAAGAGGTCATATTTACAACTCTTTTCAGTGGCAGGGACTTTTTTCTAGAAGATAGACGTTAATTTCACTGTGAGAGTTCTAGAAAGTGGTAGAGTGCTCATCTGCTTTGTCCGTATGTGTAAATGTACAGAAAGGTTGAAGGGAAGAAGAGGATTAGACAAAAGGAGAGGGGACCTTTGAACTGAAAAACAGATTTATATCATGTTTCAACTTTTCCTTAACCAGAATCATGGAATTTCACAATAGCAGAATAACAATGTTTAACCCATCTTTTATATATTTTTTACAGGAAGTTATTCATATGTAAGAAAAAAATATGAGCCACTTAACACACTTTTTCTCAGTAGTCACTGTTTAGCTTTCATAAACACTTCTATTTCCTTTTGTCTTATAAGTTTGAAGAAATTTTACAAAAACTAAATAGCTTCTGGGGCTGTAGGTCAGTGGCAAAGTGCTTGCCTAGAACATGTGAGACCTTGCATTCAATCCCCAGCACCACATAAGAATAAATATAATAAAGGCATGCTGTCTATCTACAACTACAAAAAAATAGAATAAATCTAAATAGCTTTTAAAAGCATTCGTTATATGTCAACTGAATTTCTTTCTTTTGCACAATCATTGGAAGATGATGATCTGAATGAGATGAGATACATCTGGTTATTCTTAGGGTTCATATTTTCTCTTAGATAATGCTATTTAATTTGCAGCATGATTAAAACAAAGGAAAACTGAAAAATTATTCTATCTACTCAATATTACAATAATTATACCATGAGAAAATACATGTTAGTTATTTTAAAGTAAACAATATTTGATTCCCACAATGACAAGAGATTTTTCTAGAAGATAGATATTAACTTCACTGCCAGGGCTCTAGGAAGTGGTAGAGACGGCATCTGCTTCATCCATATGTGCAAATGTAGAGAAAGTTTATCAACTTCTCGGTTTTATGTATTATTAATATACATTCTACATGTAATTCAAGATTTGCAATATTGAAATGCTAGTTAGCCTTCTTTTACTTAAACAATATTTTATTTTAAATAAGGAAAAGATGTCAAGTGCTCTTATAATTCTTACTAAATGGATAAAACTTTTGACAATCTTTTATACACCTGCCATATGAAACTTATCATTTTATACCTCATATCTTCATAAAAGGTCCAGCATACTGTGGTGTTCATTAAGTAGAGATCAGGTTTGAATCTAAAAATATGGATGTTAACTTTGATTTTACTCATTCAACTAAAATGTAACTTTGAGGAATCCTACAAGTATATGGCAGATTCTTGGAATCAAGCAAAATAACATCTCTTCTAAGTTATTCATATTTTACTGGATGAAGGAGAAAGATAAATACCTGATATAAAAATAGATAGACATTGCACAGTATGATAGCATATGATAAGATATGAGATGAGATGTCAAGTGTGATAAAGAGGATGTTATATACACCATCAGAATCTGATCCACATCTACCCTCCCTGTCTCCACATACATGAAAACAAAACCTACCTGTCGCTATGTCTTTTTCTGTCTTTCTAACTGAGTGCACTGGACCTATATGTAAGAGAAACAGAAATATTAAGAATTATTTTTCTATGATATAAATAACTAATTATCTTTCTATGATATAAAGAAGTGCCATTAAATACCCTAGCCTTCTCTCCTCTCAGTACAGCAACCATGATATTTGTTCTATGAAATCTGTTGAGTTCTCCAGCATATTTTTCACAGCTACTTAATATATCACTTAGTAATGACTTCTGTATGTCTTCAATTTCACTTCCAAATTCTCCTGTTCTTACTAAGTCATTTTTGAAGAAACAGCTACACCTAAATCTTTGTCTCAGGGTGTTTTAATCTAAATGGCCCAGATAAACAATCAACAGGATATATTCAGATATATAGAAAATGATGTATTACTAGAAATGGGTTCAAGCAATAATGGAGGCTGAGAAGTCCCCAGTCTGCAAACTTGTGGATGAGGAAAGCTGTTGATACAGTGCAAGTCCCAACCTGAAGACTTGCAAACCCAGGATCAATGGTGTTAGTACAAGCCTGGGAATCAGTGCCCAATAACCAAGTAAACTGATGTAAGGGAGCAGAAGAAGATGGACATCCCAGGTCAAACAGAAAGCAATTTGCCTTTCCTCTACTTTTTCTACTTTTTTTGTCAATGAATTGTATCATGTCCTATTTGGAGAGAAGGAACTACTTAGTCTATTGATTCAAATGGTAGACTCTTTAAAAATCATTCTTACATGCACACACCAAAATAATATTATGCCAGATATCTGTGCATTATTTAACCCAGTCAGGTTGACACATAAAATTCTCACACAATGTCTCTTGCAGGGTTGTGTGATCTAAACAGAGATTAGGGAAAAACAGCATGATAATTTATGTACAGTAGATATAATGGACTCTTTCATGAGGTAGCATTACTTTAGACATCTGATTCCAGATTAGACACCAGTTTCAGACACTTGAATTAAGAAGAGGGGCATGTGAACACTGAGCAAAAGGAATCTTCAGGCTGAGGAAAGAGCAGTTCCAAGTGCTGGGTGATCTGAAGGAAGAACAGGCTATGGTTATAGCTGGTGGGCAAGGAGAGCATGAGTTAGGGAGGAGGTCTGAATGGAGTGGGGGGGGCATGTTAGGTATCTGAGGGGCTTTCATTTTTTCCCTGACTGAGATGGCAAGCAAGTGCAAGGTTTTGAGAAGAAAAATAATACATTTGGTATATTTGAAATACACATAATGGCTGCTTAAAAGGAATAAAATGTAGAGGACAAAGTTGAAACAAGGAGACCTGAAAACCAGTGAAGGATAATGCTGATAAGGAATATCATCTGATACGTGTGATATAGACAACTGGCTTGGCAGGAGGTAGTGCTGGGTGGTTAGGGGAAAAATGTTGATGAGTATTTTAATGGAATAGTCAACAGGTTTGATGGTACATTAGATCTTGGTTATGAGAAAAGGTGAAAAATCTAGGTGATTTGTTGGTTTTTATCTGAACAAAAAAAAAGAATGGAGCCTCCTAATTAAATTAGAAAAACTGTGGCAAGAACAGGGTTTTTTTTTTTTCTGCAGGATCAAAAGTCTAGTTTTAAAGATTATGATTCTGTGACATCTATTACACAACCAAGACTTTGTCACCAATTTATCTCATACTCATGGACAAGATTTGTAACCAGTGAATATCTTCCCTAACTCATTTCACATGTCATTGGAAAAGTTTAAGCATGTTGATCCATTTCAATAGCAGCTACAGAATTTCCATAAGAGATTGATAGGTCAGTCAGTGATGAATCAACTGAAAGAGAAATTAGGAAAACTACCCCATTCACAATAACCTCAAAAAATATATTTGGGAATCAATCTAACAAAAGAACTTAAAGACCTCTAAAATCAAAGCCACAGAATACTAAAAAAAGAAATTGAAGAAGGCATTAGAAGATGGAAAATCTCCCATGTTCTTGGATAGGCAGAATTAATATTGTGAAAATGGCCATATTACTAAAAGCACTGTATAGCTTTAATGCAATTCCTATTAAAACTTCAATGACATCCTTCATAGGAATAGAAAAAGCAGTCATGAAATTCATTTGGAAAAAAAAAAAGAAGCCCAGAATAGCCAAAGAAATACTTAGCAAGAAAAATGAAGCAGAAGGCACCACAATACCAGACCTTAGATTATCTACAGAGCTATGGTAACAAAAATGACATGGTACTGTCACAAGGCAGACATGAAGACCAATGATACAGAAGACACAGAGACAAACCATACAAATAACATTATCTCATTCTAGACGATGGTGTAATTCACATAGATTCAATAATGGTGATGGGAAAACTGTAAATCCATATGCAGCAAAATGAAATTAAACCTCCATCTCTCACCCTGCATAAAACTCAACTAAAAGTGGATCAAGGACCTAGGCATTAGACCAGAGACCCTGAACCTATTAGAAGAAAATGTAGGCCCCACTCTCCAACATGTCAGATTGGGAACATGTCCTGTTGAGCTTCCTCAACAAGACTCCTAGAGTGCGAGAAGTAAAATCAATAATCAGTAAATGGTATGGCATAAAACGAAAAAAGCTTCTTCACAAAAAAGGAAAAAATAATCAAGACTGTAAAGAGAGAGCCTATAGAATAGGAGAAAATCTTTGCCACCTGCACCTCAGGTAGAGTATCAATCTCTAGGATATATAAATAACTCAAAGAACTTAATACCAAAAATAAATAACTCAATAAATAAATGGACAAAGATACTGATCAGGTACTTCATGGAAGAAGAAATAGGAACGTTCAAAATACATATAAAATGTTTAACATCTCCAGCAATTAAAAAAATGAATTATATGGATATTCCATGTCACATCAGTCAGAATGGCAATTTTCAAGACTACAAGTAAAAACAAATGTTGGCGAGGATGTGGCAACAAAGGTATAATCATATATTGCTGGTGGGACTGAAAATTGGTGCAACCACTCTGGAAAGCAATATGGCGATTCCTCAGAAAATTTGGAATGGAACCACCATTTGACTCACTTATCACACTCCTCAGCATATACCCAAAAGTTAATATCAGCATACTGTAATGATGCAGCCACATGAATGTTTATAGCAGTTCAATTCACAATAGCAAAGCTATGGGACAACCGAGGTGCCCTTCAACAGATGAATGGATAGAGAAAATTTGGTTTATGTACACACGATGGAATATTAATCAGTCATAAAGAAGAATGAAATTATGGTATTTGCCAGTAAATGGATTGAGTTGGAGCATATTAGGCTAAGTGAAATAGGCCAATCCCCAAACCCCATCTTGGGTATATATAATTATATAAAAATGCCAACACATGATAAAGGGTGAGAGAAGAATAAAAACTCATTATATTAGATAAAGGGAGGGAAGGGAAGGCAGGGGGATGGGGATAGCAAACACAATAGAATGAATTGGACATAACTTTCCTATGTTCATATATGAGTACACAACCAGTGTAACTTCACATCATGTCTGACCACAAGAATGGAAAATTTATACTCCATGTGTGTCTAATATGTTAAAATACAATCTACTATTATATATATTAAAAAGAACAAATAGAAAACCTACATAAAGAAAAAGATTGATAAGTGTGTCGATATATTCTTTAAGGTTGGGATGAACCAAGGTAGGTATGGAATATAGATTTATATTGCATTCACGTAGAACATTTTTCTTACTTATACTTTGCATTAAAGATCAAAGCAAGTTGTAATTAGTTTTGAAAATATTTATTTCAGATTTTGAGTACTTCCTCTTTACTTCAATACTGTGCTATGGAAATGAACCATTCATCAATTTAAAAACTATGTATTAAAACCTATTAGATGCTGCTGACACAATGAAAGGTAAGAAATAAGACAAAAAACTAAACTAAACTAAATAACAACAAAACCTTCCTATGACAGAATATATTATCTTGGGAGGCACAAACATTACACAAAGTTTAATAAAAATCAGTATAAAACTTTAAAGGAAAAATGTGAAATGTATCGAACTAATGTAGCTGACTGAAATTTAGATTTATTGTGAGGGTGTGAGAGCAGCATTTGAGGAAGCAACGCTTAATCTGAGACCAAGAGAGAACATAGAAAAGAGTCAGCCAGGTAAATGGGGGACTGCTCAGCTGGCATGCTGTTTTAGAGTTGGAATTGGGGAAAGTTCCGAGAAATATACAGTAGAAAAATAATTTTAAAATTCTTGAGCAAGATGAAGTAGTACATAATGTACATTATTATTAATGATTATAATGATGCCGTTTACACGTTAGGAGGATTTCTGTCTGGCTAAAGGCATACGTTATACAAAAGCTTTGAATCCAACCATGTGACTATAGTAGCAAATTTGAACAATACATCTCAGAACACACCAGCCCACTTGTAAGGATGCAGAGAAAACAGTAAAGATGCCAAGACCTAGAGTGAGCAGGTGTTGTGTGAGCAAGAGGCAGAGGCTGATGCCTGAGGAAGGTTGTTCCAATGGCCAAAGGGGCTATTCAATTGCCACAGACAGATCACAACATCATTCGTACACAAGTTGAACATGGTGGCAGGGATCTGGGAGTAGATTCATTAACAAATTGGTGATCATCAGAATTGTTCATTAGCTAGTTATGGGAAGAAGATTCACTGATAGCACATCTCTGCTGCTCAGGTGTCAGTATCACCTGTTCAAACTTTCACTCATTGACACACAATTGGCCTGGGATTCTGTTCCTCACCTTATACAATTGGCATTCTATGTTTCTTCTCTTCATTGGCTTCTTATGATTCTGTACTCTCTAATTTGTCTCCCAAACTCTTTTAGGTATTAGTCCTTGCTCACATATTTGATTTTACTTCTTTCCACCACATCCCATCTCAAATGCAGCCTTTTTCTCACACTGAACTTCTTTCTTCTCCAAAAAAAGTACTATAATTTGTCTCTATCCTGGAATATTGCACATCCTCTTCTCCCCAACAACTCTCTCCTTCTTATTCCTCCTTTGGCATCCCAAACTTTACTTCATTTTTATGTTGCCTTAGATTTTCATTTCAGGAAACCTTGGTTGGTCCCAAGTTTAGGTAAGAGGGACCTGCTTTGTGTGTCCACAGGAGTTTGTGTAGCACTTCAAGACTATAATGATGTAGATCAGGATTATAAATGTAGATAAAGAGAACCCACTCCAACATGTTTTGATAGAATAAATTTAACAAATGGTGAAGTGATTTTTAAAATATCTGCAAATTATTTGACTCTCTCATCAGAAACTAGGTTCTGTATTCTCTTCCCTTGAATCTGGACTGACTACAGTGGTTCACTATTAACCAAAGTAATGTGCCAGCTGACATTACATGACCTCTGCACTATGTGTGAGAAACTGGAGCACAGTCCAATAGAGTGGAAGGCAAAATTCTGAGTGGGTCCTCACAATTCCTTACCTTTTTACTGAGTACATCACAAGAGTTATAGTACATGAAAAGAGACCACTTTTTCATATATAGTTGAGGATACCTATAATTTCATATTTTATTGATTAGGAAAAAGATTATCTATGAGATCCTGACCTAGTGAGAGTCACAGCAGAATAGATATCCCTGGCCAGCAGCAGAATAAGAAGTAATAGAGACTTGAAGAATGGTAGAGATTTCAAGTGTGGGTTCCAACATGAGGGCCTGTCAGAGGGTTCATAAGAACACCAGGAGCAATGAGCTAAAATTGACCTCCAGCTAAAATTGACCCCCAACAACAACCTGGAAATGGGGCCCTCAGACCAAATGCAAAGGAGTCAGTTCTGCAAATTATTCTGCAGATTGTCAACTGAGAATGCATCTGGCCAACAATCTGAGTGTGATAAACTAAGTACAGAACTCTACCAAGCCCACCCAGACTTTTGACGCAAAGAATGGTGCTTCAAATCATGAAGTCCGAGGTAATTTATAATATAACATAGAAAACTAATACTTCTTGAACGACCACACTAAAAACCTGAGTATTCCAAGGCCTCCATGCCATGAGGAAGCTCAGAAAACTTGCATAAGCCACATATTAGGGTTCTAAATGACAGTCTCAGCTGAGGTCCTAGGAATCAGCTACCAACAATCATCAGATATAACTGAACGACATCTACTAGTGGTTCCAGCACCTAGACAAAGTGACACTGAACTCTCCTATCTTAGCAGAAGACCAAGGTACTGAGGAGCAGAATTGAGCCATCCCTACTATTCTTGCATACATTCTAGACCTATAAGATCTATGAACAAAATAAAATGATCATTACAAATTACAAGAGTTGGTGATAATTTTTTCTGAATCTTTGGAACCTAACTTTTCCCAACAAATGCATATTAAATAACTTACAGACCCTTTCTTTGAATGAACAATGAAAATGATCAGGCCCAGGTTATTTTATTATTCATATTTCATCTTAGATATAAGGTACACAGAAAAATCTTACTGGGTTATCTAGTCTAAATTGATACTCACTTAATATCATATTATGTTCCCCATTTTAATTCTCTTCATGGCACACATTTATATTTGATGCATTCTTATTGATTTATTTATTGATTTCAATTTAGTTGTGTGCTGGTGTAAACAGCATGAAAGCAGGTACCAAGTCTATGCCTAAAGCTGTGTCTGACATTCAGAATGAACTTATCCACTATGTAAACAAAAGACACATTTCGTCCCTCTAAACTCCTCTTTCACTGTCTTCTATCAGCTCTATCTTTTAAAGTTTGAGTTTTTGATAAACATTTTTAGATTCATTTTCCTGCCTTAATTCTCTGTATTATATTTCATTTCCCTTCCCAGAAAAACAAACAAACAAATAAACAAAAAAACAAGTTTGATTTGTTACAACAACAACAACAACAACAAAAACTTATTTCAAAGTAGCTCTAAGCATCTTTCTAAGGCCCAACTACCTGACTATGAACTCTACTAGCCTTAGCATCTGCCCATGGCTTATCTCCCTGGCTATGAACCCACTTACAAACTGCTAACAACAAGCTTAATTCCTTATATCACTGGAAAGGAATCTATAAATAGGGAATTGAGCATTCAGGGTACATATGGGAAAAGAGGCCTCATGGGTGAGGGGGAGAGAAGTTATGAAAACTGGAAAAAAAATACAGAAATATAATAAAAACCAAAACTTAGATTTGAAGCCCAGAGTATTGAATTAAGGTCCATAAATCCGCAGTCATCTTGTTGACACTGTAAATATTACAGACATAATTATAAATATGAAATTATAAAGCTGATCACATTCATAGTTACTGAACAGGGATACTTAGCAAATTAAAATGTGATCTTTAAAAGTAAATTGTTCAGTCTGGTTAACCAATTTACTCCCTATACATATATAACTAAGATTTCTGATCATATTATAATATTTTATAACTTGTCCAGACCTTAATAAAATTTAAGAAGAGAAGGAAATCAAAAGACTTATTATACACTGATACTAATCAAAGTCTGTGTCCTGTGTATTAAGTACTTGTAGCCATATTGTCTCTAATCTCTCTGCCAGATAGATAAATAAGAAATAGACCTCATTTACAATAACCTTATTCAAAATGGTCACAAACTTATATCCTATGCAAGTGCTTAACAGCTGTAGCTTTAAGTATTTGAGAAACTCATTATATTGTTATATACAATAATAAATATAATTTTTGTACTTGAAATATCATTGGTTAGTTGTTTCTATAGATAAACTACATTTATCTATAGAAGCACAAAACATAAAAATCAACATCTAGCAGCAGATTATAAAAGACTTCATAAAAATATTTAATTTCATATGTATATGTGCTTTCACTTTTGGTATGAGGCAACTAGTCTCTAAAATATTTTTTAAAAGGAATACTAGCAGCTATTATACAGCTTGGTCCTGTAATAAGAAAAATCATTATATGTGCTGTCAAATTGGCCTCAGGGACATCCTGGGGCCTTTTCTGAGAGTAATCCATATTATAAAGCCCAATACATTAAGTGTACTTCTCTCAAAATGGTTAAAAAATTAAATGACATGACCTGAATTTTAGAGATGTGTATGGAATGCTGCATACCATTTCACATTAGGTTGAAGGACACAGTACTTGCTTGGTCCAGCAATGATGTCAAGATCGAAAGAAGCCTTGCCTGGGATTTCTGAACTGGACAGAATGAAAGATAGCAGCTTCTTTCTGGTGGATACAGTGTGAGATTTTAGTCTCCTGATCCTTGGTGTCCACATTTCTGCCATGTGGAAGGAAGTCAATGTGAAGTAGAGGAGAATAAAGCTAATATGTGCAGCTTTCAAAACTGAGTAACGGTTAATGGGAATGATATTACCCACATTTGTACAGTTCTTTTGGTCTTTCGTGTAATTTAGTCACAGTTCTTTACTTGCTCCATTGATACCTGGTAATGAAGTTTCTCCCAGTAAACTTTCCCCTTGGCTACAACTTATACAGGTTTACTTTCTTTCATTTTCAAGCAACATATCCTTACTTCTGAAAAGTTCAAACTCTTTTGTTCAATTATTTAAAAATTATTTCCTTATTCAATAAATTCAATAATATTTAATCAATAAATATATAAAGCAAGTTTGCAAGCTATGAAGAACACATACTTGAGAAAGACAGAACCACATATCCCTGTCAAAATTGACACTCTATAGAACATGAAGACATGAATTAATAATTAATTATTGAATCACAATTTTAATGAATGCTCTGTAGAAAGAATGGAAGGTTTTGAGAATGAATATGAACCATTTATGCAGAGACTCCTGGAAGTTTCACTAATCTTGGAATTCTGATTTAACTTTGGATAATGGTGAAAACTTAAGTATTCTTTCAAGAAAACCATATTTCAGGATACTTTTAATGAGGAAGTTGAGGAAAGTATATTTAAGCTTATGCACTATAAAATTGGGAAAAGAAATTCTATCTTTAGTAAAAGTATCCCTCAATAGAGAAAATAAGGAATAGTTCATCCTTCATCCATGGATTGAAGGAATAATAACATTTAGTGTAAAATCATTCATTAAAAATTTTATGAGATTACTGTCACTTGATAGAAATTATAGTGTTTTCTACTTTATTATATTCTCAAAATAATGCATACAGTTTTCAATGAACAATGTGTTAAAGAGGATGTATTACAAATCTTAGAAGATAAATACTTTAAATATAATAAGAATATGAGAGACTTGGAACAATTGCAGGAGAAAGAAAATATTGTTGGATTCATTGGTCCATTGCAAAGTTTTTGCTAATTCACACAGATAGAGATTTTATATTATGTCCAGTAATTTCTTCTTCTACATCTCAGTATTTACAAGAATAAAGCACAATAATTTAAATACGTTGTCCAAAGTCATTTTTATCACTTGCATTCCAGGATCATAGGTCACCAACAAAAACAGTCTGTGCTAATCCTATCTAGTTCTATTAAAGTCATATCTAGCTTAAACTTTATTTTTTCTTCCTTTCTTTCTCCCTTTCTTCGACTTTCTTTTCATCTCTCAAAAAAAAAACTTATTGAACTCTACTATCACAAGACCAAAGGTCTAAGGATATATTGATAAATAATTCACAGAGTCATTGTTGTTAGGAATTAAGTTACTGTTCAAAATATATTAATAAACTAATTAAATATTTAATAATCAAAGTATTTATGTATCTAAGAGCTGATAAAAAGATGTAAAAATAAAATTTATTTCCTTATATTTAGACTGTCACTTATTTCTCAATGCACCTTCTGTGTGGTAGCAGATAATGTAGTCTTTCCAACTGTACTAATGAACATCCATTGATGAGGCACACAAATGATTCTTTCATCTCCAACTCACTCCAAAGAACTTTGGAATAGGAAATAACTCTATTATAGAGTTTCTCATTCTTTTCAATATTATTGATTCTCTCACTTCAGAGGTAGAAATTTTATGCAGGTATTCAGTGTCTTTTATTTAAAAGGCAAACTTTGAAATCACTAGCGTTTTTGCTGTTCAAAAACATATGACAGCCAAGCATGGTGTGCATTCTTGTAACCCCAGCAGTTCAGAAGGCTGAGGCAGGAAGATTTTAAGTTCAAAGCGAGCCTCAGCAAAAGTGAGGCACTCAGCAACTCAGCAATATCATTCATTCATTCATAAATAAATAAATAAATAAATAAATAAATAAATAAATAAATAAATAAAATACAAAAAGGGGGGTCTGGGAATGTGGCTCAGTGATTGAGTGTCCCTGAGTTCAATGCTCAGTACATGCCCCCCCCAAAAAAATCGAATTGCAGTTCAAATGTGATATCAAGATCTATCATCCCTTATGAATATCAAGATACTAACATGGAACTAAAAGTACAAGAAGTTTGAAGTTTATTAGTTTACATAAGCTTTAAGATTGAGGATAGAAGACGGCATATAGAAAGGTATCTGCTAAAAGAAGGTTGTAGCAAGACAGAAATTCTAAGGAAAAAAGCACAAAATGAGCTTTATCTAATATATGCTACAATCTTTTCTGGTAATACTGAAGATGTAGTGAGCTAAGCAATTGCATATCTTACACAGTAAAAGAGTTCTCTGTTTCCCAGAAAAGGTGATATCTATGCTTCAACATGAGTAATAAACAGAATTTTCTATTATAACCAAGGAAGTAGAATTTGGGAAAGGGAAATGGTCAGAAAATATCATATCAGATAAGGCTAAGAGAAATAATTTTTTGTTCAGTGTAGTTAGCTGAGACAAAACAAGGAAATGACTCTCCCAGATGAAAGTCCTGTGGTGGCAAAGGCTTGGAGCCATGTCGAGTGCTAAAATATTTAGAATTAATTCTAAAGACAATGAGAATACATTAAAATAATTTCAATAGATAGAAATTGTATGATTTGGATTTTGAGATCATGTGACACCAAAACTAGGAGAGTTTGTGCTCAAGGAATCACAGTGGGATGAACTGCTATCCCCTGCCTCTCTCCATATAGACACATCCATTTCAGAACTGTGTGCTAATTCCATGCTTGAACCTACCTTTGTGAGTATAATCAAATTATTTCTTTTTAGTGTATAAAATCTAGCTTTGCAGATTTGTATACAAATCTTTGTTACATATGTCTCTGTATCAGCTTGAAGTCTGTAAAACTAACAGTTCTAAGGACACAGTATACCATGATGAAGATATAATTTAAAAATATGAGACTTCTCTTACATACTCTGTATATACATACACATTCCCCAAGTTCACAGCTCTATGTAAAGCATGCTCTTCCTACTTCCACCTGTGAGCTATTATCAAAGAGAACACTTTCATTTAATTGTGCAAATTGTGTATCTTCTCAATTAATAGAAAATTGGAAGGGAAACATTTGGAATGATATAACAGATAGAAATGAATGATGAAATACTACCGTGGCATAATATAAAAATGCCAAGTTTGGATAATCATTAAAAAAGTAGATAATTAATACTGTCGATCAAAAATAGAAAAATATATATTCTAAAGCATAGGAATTGAGATTTATTTTATTTTTTTCATGAGATATATCTCAGAGAAATAATACTATGTCCTACAGAATTAGTTTTTTATGAGCTTAAAACACCCTAATATATTTAAAGAGATCACTGCCCATTGTCATTAATAAATTACAAATTTTAATGAGGTATTCTTTGCTAAACTTTAACTTATGATATGTAGAAATCAAATGATACCTTCATTAAATTAATATCTGCCACCCCCAAGAGGAAGGTGAAAGAGAAGTTAGAAATATTAGCATAAATATTAGAGTTGAGGTTTTGCATAAAAATATGTGATTTTGTCAAATATTTAACAAAACATTATCCCATTAAAGTAGAGATAACAGCATAACAAAGTACATGATCATAGTCTAAATTTAAGTGCTAAAGATATTCTGTTTAGACTTATTTCTATTAACATCATGAACACTTTTAAAACATTTCAACATTTGAAGTTTTAGATTCTGAATAAATTTTTAAAAATTAAATGGAAACGCTTAGTAATGTCAAAGTTCATTTTGTCACTTAAAACTTACCCTTTTTTTAATTTTAAGGTAACACTTCTCTAACATACATGAAATATTATTTTATAAGTAAAAATTTATCTTTTAGTTGCCCTCTGAAATCTTGCCCATATTTTATGTAACAATTTTCAATATTAACACTTATTTATTCTTTAATATAAAGGAAATAATGTCAAATTATATTTTTAATCAAAGTAAAACCAATGTTCAATACAGTGGGAAGAATTTCCAAAGAAAAAAACTTGGACCAAAGCACATTCTACTTAGAGAAGGATTTTATGCAACAAACAAAGAAAAAAAAATTGTCCCACTTCAAACTGTGTTTCAAAAATTTTAGAAGTTTTAACTAGCATCATTTTAAAATATGCTTAATTCTTAAAATAATATTATTATAAGATTTTTTACATCAATGAATTAACCATACACTTAGCCAAAGTATTTTTTATTTAAAATATTGTTAATTCATTCTTTAAATGAATTCATACAAAACAATACTTCTATAATAAAATAATGGAAAATGTTCTGAATATTTAGAGTAGACATCAGAAATAAACAATTTACCTGAAAATAAACAATTGGAAACTATTCCCATAGGAATTACACTAATCCCTTTTCATGGATATTTGCATTGATAGTATAAAAAAAATGCTACTTTGTACATTTTTGCACATTTACTTTATTATTATTTTAAGTGTCTTTAAACATAAGCTTCCTAAATAAAATAGTACTGTGGAATTTGCTTTCAAAAACATATTTTTTTCACTATAATTAATATTTCAGTGTCATTGATTACCTCTTAGAATAGCAATTGAGATATTTAAGAATGATTAAATGCTCATGAATTTAATCTAAATTTAGTAGTATTTTTTAATTTAGTCAATAATATTACATAAAATGAAATAATCCTCTAAAGATAATGGTGGTAGAACATATTTGCAACATTTTAAATAAAATATTTTTCTCTATGTATACATATAAGTTATAAATGCCATTATTTATATTCTGTATATTGATTATATTAACACATACCCTTGATTTCTGAAAAAAAAAAGTGAACGTAATATAGTGAAAATTTACTGTGACCCTGCAGCAACATGAGGAATTTATTTGTCTGAAATTATTCAGAATTCTGGCTTTTAACAGGATTGAAACTATAAAGTAACTGATTTGACTCAACTACACGCCTAGTATACATGTACACATACTTTTAAATAATGGTTGTTTTGTTGTAAAATAGATAAGATTTCAGTAAATTTTAGTAAAAGATAAGTGGGAGAACATTTACTTATATGTTTTAATATTCAACACCAAATACATTAAAGTAGAATCACTATGATAAATATAGGTAATTGCTGCAAATATTACACATTTGGAAATATGTAATATGTAAACACGTTAATTGACTATAACAGCATTTAGAGGAAAGGAAGATTATAAATCCAGCCCTGTTTTCTCTTACTTTATATTATTTGGGTATGGAATAGTACCAATGTAATGAGAATTCATTGTTCTTTGCTGCATAACAACAAATTATCCCAGATCTCAGTGGCTTAAAGCCACAGACAGTTATGATCTCATAGCTTTATGAATTAGTAATCTAGGCATGATTTAACTCTATCCTCTGACCATCGATCTCTCACAAAGCTACAAGCAATGTTGGCCAAGGCTACAATCATCTCCTTGGGGACGAATCCTTTCCAAAGTCACTCACAGCATTTTTGGCATCATTCAATTCCTCCTGAGCTTTTGGGCTGGGGGACTTTGTTGTTGGCTAATTCACATGCTGACTGAAGGCTGACCAAAATTCTCTCCATAATTCATTTCAAAACATGATACCTGACTTCATCAAATTGATAATATGAGAGACCAAGAGAGTTCCAACAAGATGGAAATGACATCACATCACCTCTGACATGCTTTGCTCATTAAATGCAAATCACTACATCCAGTCCACAATCAAAAGGAAGGAAGGAATTATACAAAGGGCTGAGTACCAAGAAGTGGGACACTTAAAGGGCCATGTTCAAAGTGTGCCTATCACAAGGGGATGGGTAAATACATTCTCATTGCCAATTTTTTTTCACCCAAATTTTGATAAGTGAAAGATACTGATCTCTATGAGGCACCTGGAACACTCTCACAATAATGGATATCAGTCTTTGGCCAACCAAACATCACTCACCATTCTTTTTCAAAGAATATATTTACGTTTATATGATGTAGACAGCTCGTGATCATAAGCTGTCAAAAATGAAGGCCTAAAAATAAATAACAACAATAGTTATTTCCTAAATGATCCACTCAATGTTCCAGAGGGCTGGAAAATCAAGATATCTATCCAGCTAACTAAATATATTCTGTTCCTCAGCTAAATTTGCATTGAACTCCAGAAGTTTTAAAACATTTCTTCTTTTTGTCTGACTTGCCCACATGTTGCAGTTCAAAATAAGAAAATAAACTACATCACTGTTAATTGTCCACGTTCAAAGAAAATCCTACAATGAGAATTCACATTTTTAGAAAAAAAAACACTGTCCTAAGAACCAAAGTATTTAATAGAGGCTTGCACACCAATGCACTCAAGCAAGCCAGGTCAAAGATATAATGACTATTCAGGGAAGACTCTTATACTTAGCCAACTACTGTTAGATAGATTCCTAGAAAATTCAGAAAGATATGGAACATTATTCTTCTTATGTTGAGTGATTCATTAATGTTCACCTATCTTGGATGATAATGGAACTACCCATGCACATTATTGGAAAAATGTAGCCCTGGAGAGTTGAACAAATGTAATGCAGGGAATAATGTGTCCCAGGAGGGAATGTATGACCTACTCTCTATATTAACTTTGTATTTTCTTTGCTTCTATGATTGCTTAAGAAAACCTATAAAAACGGTTATTAATATTTTAGAGAAGTGTTGGAAAGACTATTACTCTGCATTTATAAAGGAAACTGAGCAAACTACTGAAGTCATCTTATTTGAAGATCATTCTACACTGAGTTATTTACACAGTACATGTTCTTTGAACATAACTTCTGATCACAATTGAATATGAACTAAGAGGAATTTACCCACATAGTTGAGTTGTGGTGGTAAATCAATGAACAAATAACTTATTATTGATTATATTGTGTGTTTTAAATGCTCTGGGGTGACAAACATAAAGCTACAGCGATTTCATTAAAAAAGAGATCAAATGCAAACACAAATCAATTTCACATAGGAAAAGTTGGTATTATCTCTTGATATTTCTTTCAATAACTTCAAGACCATACAGCATGTAATGTGGCAAAGCTGGAAGAATTATGAGTTCACCACTTTATTCCAATAAGTGAGTTTCATCAAAGTATGCCATCTCATTTGCCTGAAGAATGGTGGTTCTCATGCCACCAGTGGATTACCTGATTGGACCACTTGGACTTTGTGTTAAACATGCATATGTGGCCACAAATATTGCTGATCCATACCCAAATCTTTAAGGAAAAATTTTGAGCTAGAAAATTTCTACTTTAACCAAATCTCTTTTTGATTCTTATGCTCACTAAAGCATAATAATCCCACTAGAGCTTAAAGAGAAATATTCCCCTTAACTGTGCTGGTACATACATCTTAGCTACAGAGAAGAATTCTCATTTGTAAAACTAACAGCAAAAGCTTGAGAAAAATGGGAAATAAATAGCTAAGTGAAGAGTCATATGTTTTTGTCTATAAATGCACTAGATGTTGGGTTTTTTTTTATACCTAACGCTTTAAGTACAACTTTAAAAAGAAAAAAGCTCTTCAATGAAAGAAGGACATTTGATCCCTAATTTACTAGTGAATAAATTGAGAGTAGGAAAACGTATCCACATAAGATCATACCATGTCATCAGAGGTGAGATTCTACATCAGCCCTGGTTCATTTACATTCCCTGGTTTTCAAGTTATCTAAAATGCTGGAGAGAAGGAAGCAGTGATTAAAGAAATATTCCCTAGGAGGACAATGGACAGTGAGCTTGGGGAACAGCAGTGAGAATCACTGAAGAGGACTGAGGTTAAATATGGACAATCAAGGAGAGAGGGTATCCCTGCTTTGCTCCACCACCTAAGCCACTTTTATAGCTGGACACGAGTGGATGTGTGTGACACTAAACACTGAAGTATAGAGCTGCAGGTGGAGTTTTCTTTCTGGAAAAGAAACCTAATATTTCTTTCATGGTTTAGAAGTCAGAATTCTGACCTTCAGCAATGTGAGGAAGGGAAAACTGTATTTTCATAGCAAAACCTTCCCTCTACATATATTTTTATTATATTTGAAACATTTAAAGCACTTGATTGCCCTATTCTTGAAACTCCCTTTATTGTGAGATGGAGAGGACTGATGTCATTTGATTTCATCTCATCTGTACACTTGTTATCCATCCCCTTGGTGCATTTTTCCCCTCTGCATTTATTCCTTAAATGTGAATTTTGTTTTGCATGCTGTTAAAATATGGATTCCAATGACTTTAAAGTCAAGTTTTCCTAAAATCCATGATACTCAGTCTTTATATAGTTCAACAGTAACTATTGGATGCTGGTGCCAGCTTAATAGTCATTCCTTCTTTCTAGTTGGCAGTGTCTCAATTTTGTTTAAATTTTTAGCATGCTTCCATATGGAGCATCCTAGGTTCTTGAAGATAATTGAATTCCTTTTCTAATGAATTGATTAAAGCATGGGTATATGAGCCAATCCTTGCAGTTAAGCATGACATGAAGTTGTCCAGTAAGGTAAGAGTAGTCCTAAAAATGTTCTCTTCTTTTGTAGGAGAAGCATACCCAGAAAAAGAGCCATTGTTTTTTTTAATAGGTCATAGTAGCTCTGGGTGTTATTTGGGGAACTGATACATTCTTTTTATGTTCTAGGAGGGCTGGTTTGAGTGCAAATGGTTAGACCAAAAATGGTAGAAAAAAATTCAAAAAATATTCATATCCATAACAATATTTTGAGTGACTGTATGGCCAACCTTAGAACTTGATGAAGGTATGATAATAACTGTTTCTTATTATTTAAGTTATTTTAATTTTTTTCTTTTTCCTTACTCAAAGCAAAGGGCTCCTTCCTGACTACAGTGGAAATTCAGACAAATCTTGAAGTTGTGAAATTTTATTCCCATCCATGTTTATTGAAATGGAGTTTGTGGTTTTCATGTGGTGTTTGAAAAAAAAAAATACAACATTGATAAATACTTAAGATGCATTGAATGCACATTGTTGATGTATAAATTTGAACCTTCTATCTTGTTTTCATTAACTCTACCCTTATACTTGTCTATTTCAAATGCTTCTCTGCTACCAAAGTTTTATTTCCTTTTTTATGGTTTTGTACTGTTGTATTATGTGACATGTTTGTACATGCACATGAAATAATTTGGTCAAACTCATTCCCCCATACCTCCCTTTTCCCTTCTGTCCTTCCTCCTTCTGATCCCCTCTTCTATTCTACTGACACCCTTCCATATTTATTTTAATTATTGCACTATATTACATCCAAAAGTAAAATTCACTCTGATATTCTTATATTGACACAGAATAATTTGGTGAATTTCATTCCTCAGAATCTTCATCCCTCCCTACTACCTACCCATGATCTCTTTCCTCTACTCTGCTGTTGTACCTTCCATTTACTCATACATGCATGGAACTGGAGAATAGCAAGCTAAGCGAAATAAGTCAGATTCAGATAGTCAATGGCCCAATGTTTTCTTCTCATATGTAGAAGTGAGAGAGGAAAAAAGGAATCTCACCAATGTTTTAATCCACAGATGAAATTCAGTCATGTTATTTCATTGCTTAACCATCTGTTCTAACCTAAGGTATGCACTTGAGGAAGATAAATGCTGTTACTTTACCAACAATTTTATTTTTTCTGTATCTTCTTAAAAGTTTTATTATATTGCCCCAATCATTAAAAAGTATTGGTAGAAAATGCACCTAATTCTCCTCCAGTGAAGGACTTGTTGGTACCACATCAGCTTTCGATTTTTGTCCCTGCCCAGGAGCTGCAGGTGATTTCCATGATGACAGCACCTGGCAGATTCTGGAGTTGAGAAGTAGTGGAGCCCTCTGAACAGAAACTAAGAAGAGGAAAAACAACGCAAAATAATGTGTTTCAACAACTATGCCATAAAGAAAGCTAAATCTTCCTTAGGATGAGGACAAAGAGGAAATGCTAATGGATTATCTGTTCAAATTTAGACTGATTTAAATCTCAATTCCTGTAGAAATCCTTCTGCATCTATGTTAACTGAATGGAGGTCTTTGATCTGCTGGTTCTCACTCTTTCTCTGGACATTGCTGTTCAGGTACCACTGTTCCTTGGGAAAGGGGTTTAAATACTGGTAACTTATGGGATGGTTTTACTCTCTCTGATTTTCCACTTCTGAGGCACATTCTCCTTTGTATATACTCTACTACTTCCTTGGAACCCAGAGTCACTGTACAGCTAGAGCCATGTTCTTAGAGGCTGGCCTTTTTACTAAGGAAATAGGAGGTGCCCAGAGGGCAACCACTATCCCAGGGAAGGAGCTTCATGTGTCTGGGGTTCTCTGAAACTCACTGTATTGAGAATGTTTGAAAATGGGCGTCTGTTTTCAGGTCTGGTGCCTGAGATGCCTCTGCTGCATCAATAGAAGAATTCCTTGACGCTTCCAAAAGTTATTTTATTTAGCTAAAATAAAATAAAACCAACAGTAGTAACACTTTCACTCACTGTCTTCTATGAAAAGAGTATTTTTTAATTCCAAAAAAGTGTTTCCCTCTTTTCTTATTATGGCTTAATTGGTTGAAAATGAGAATACAAAGTAAAACATAAAGATATTTTAAAATTTATATTTATGGAAGAAATACCTGAAACATTGTCTATGAATCAAACTATTCACACCTTATATCACACATTTACTCCTGTGGGTGAGGCTAATTTCCTAGAGCTGAAATCTACACATCACCTGTATTCAAAAATGAATGGAAAGATGCTCAGCAATCTATTTGAACAAAAGACCGAGGGCTTTTCTCTTATTAATGCATCCAAAGAGAAGAGGGTCAGGATGTTTCAGGTGACCTGAAAATAAAGCCCTATTCATTGAAGAAAATGGGTGTTTTTTTAGATCTGTCATTTTTATAGGAGGGTATCAATTATCTTCTCTTCCTGTGACTCTTGGTGCCCTAGTCCTCTGTTTATTCCTAGATGTAAAACTCAACGCCTTTGCAGGTTCTCATGAAAACTCTATTAATCAAAATATGGCTGAGCAAGGCTTATTTTCTGTAGTTTTTATCTGGGACAGAGAGAAGGGATGTTTCTCCTATAAACTTTACAATAAACATTTGCCCAGTTATATTCTTTACAATCACACCTTTTATTTTCTTCTTGGCATCCTATTATATCTTTGTTTTTCCTATGATTTTCATCTGAGATTTTTTCATGAAGTCTTCATATTTGAAAAATCTTATAATTATTATTAATTATTATTATAACCAAGGAATTCAGTTTCCTCCTGGATCTTGTTTATACAGAAATCAATGGAAGAATCATTCAGTTAATAATATGCCATCTACCTTTGAGGTCCCTGTGTGTTCAATACAGTCTTTCATAAAAATTCTTCAACTGTCTCAACCTGTATTTGAATCACTAGTTATAGAGACACAAAAGTTTATCTGGGGATGTAAAAACCTAGCTAAAACTAAGTGGAATTTCAAGTAATAAACTATTATGGTATCAGTTTCATAAACAGGGCTCCCATGTGATATTTAAGGAATATTAAAATAATAACATAAAATATGACTAGAAAATTTTTCTTGCAATCTGACTTGACAACTTGTCCTTGAACATGTTGGAAGGGGCTCTTCATCTGTACTGATAACCCAGGAGTTCATTTCAAGGGCCAACAGATCATGTAAAGATCTGTAGTTTTACCTATTATGAACATAGTCCTTGTTGAATTTCCTATGAAGAGATGATTGAAATAGTAAGAGCTCCATAGTCATAAAGAATCCTAATCATAAACTGTAGGACTGGAAAGGTCTTCTTGGGAAAGAATTCTCCTAATATACTGTTTGCAGTTTCTCATCCTCTTGTACAAGCTGCTAAAACTTGCATGCATTATCAAAACAACTCAGTTTTATTATTAAAATATTTTCTACTCTTCGAAAATATTTTTATGGTTCGGATACTTAGACTATATAAGTTATGTATTTAATGACATACCTATCTATTTTCTGAAAGATACAATATGTGTTATTTTCAGAAAATAAATGCTTTTCACAATCTATGAGGATTTTGTTGTCCTTTAATCTAACCATCTTTATGCTTGCTGCTATGCATTCTTTATGTTTTATGGATAATATGATTAGATTTTAAAATGGAAAATAATTCAGTAAATAGGAATGATACAACTCCCTAAAGCTATGTTATTCATGTAACAAAACAAGGACTATGAAGACAATGAGAAATGCAAAGAATCTTTAAAACAAATGCAATGAAGCTGAAAGATTTTATGAGATCAAATCTTGTATAAAATAAGATGATTATTCCTTCTTGGCTATATTAACCATTAAAAAATAAAATACAAAGAGACTTTTATTAATAAGATATTCTTTATGCTAGTCATGCTTCTATCTATTCTTAATTTATTTTCACATACCTAATTATTTTGTATTTATAAATAAAGAAAATTTCAGAAAATACACATTTTGGAGTTAACCGGGGCAAATCAAACATCCAGTTACTTTCTATAGCAATGTTCAAAGTTTGTACATGTCACTTCACTGTTTACTCTTCAGAATAATGGACTATATTAATTTATGTTTGTGACAAAGATTTAATAAGAATTTATTTAGCATAGTACTTGGCATATAGTAATTGTTCAACACATACTAATTCCCACTCTCAGTCTGTGAGAAAATGGAAAATTACATTTTCATTGTAGACCCAGAGTAGATACCCAAAATGATACTATTAATAACCATTTGAGAAACACTAACCACATACCAATACTTAGCATGCTTTATATGGGTTCCTTGGGTTTAAACTTCATAATAATGTTGTGATATATATTAGGTTATTATTATTCCCATTACACAAGTTGTAAATCTGAGACTGAAGAAACAAATTGCTAATAAGCACACCACAGTCAAAAATTGACAGTGTGGATCAGGGAGTTGGTTAAGGATCTCCTGATTTTATTCTTAGGACATGCTGATTTCCATCTATGGGTATCTTTATCACAAGAGAGCCCTATTTAGGAAGATACAGTATACACATGTTTTCATTTCCTTTTATTAAGAGGCCATTTGAGTACATTTTAGTCACAGTATACTATTAACTATATGATTATAAATAAGCATTTATAGAATGTCTTCTTATATTAGATTCCAAAGCTGCATTTATCTATAACTTAAGGAGGTTTATTTTCATAATTAAAAATGTTATATATATTAACATTTGAACTTTGTATTATGGAATAATTTTATGCTTATGGAAAAATTATACAGATTAGAGTTCCTAACACCCTTCAACAAGATTTCTCAAATTCAATCTTACATAACTATTGCATATTTTTTCAAAACTAAGAAAATAGCATTAGTTCATTAGTATTAACTAAGCACAAACTTTATTCAGACTTTTCTGAATTTTCACAGTGAGGTTATTTTATTGTTTCAGGATCCAATTCAGAACACCACATTGCATTTAATTTCCAGTCCAGAGAGAATGGAATTTAGAAGTTGAAAATACAAGAAAGATTTGATTTACCATCACTGCTGGAGCTGGACAAGAAAAATGATTTTGGTGCCCTCTTGGAGATCATATTGGCCTCAACTATCATTAGAGATGTAGGAATCTCAATGCTAAAACCACAATAAACTATTTTTTTCCAACAGAAATAAGCTTCATAGATAGGAATGGATTGCTCCTATAAGCCCCAGATTAGAACTCAGCCTAGACAACACCTACCCCAAAGCCTTCTGATACACTGACCAGAGAATCCAAATATGTTAAGCTAGACTTTTGACTCCCATACCTTAACCTAATAAATTAGTGTTTTTTTCAAGCTATCAAATTTGCAGAAATTTATTGTACAATAGTAGAAAGCTAACATATGCTTATATTTGGCAAATTCTATTTTAGACCCTTGTAATGACAATCAGAATACACTCTATTGTCTTATAAAAAATAAATCACAAAATAACAACAAATCTCCAGGCTTTAATGGCTTAATTGTACAAGGGTTTTTCTCACGTATGTAAATCCCTTGAGCCTTTGTCCAATATGCAATTATGCTTAATTCAAGCTTTTTTAATATTGTAACTTCACAGTCTGAATAGGAGACCCTCTTTATGACAGTCAAAAGTACTGGCTGAATATACCAATAAATATTTTGCCCTGGTACAATCACACATTGCTTTTATCTATACAGTTTGGCTTGACCTAGTTACATGAACTAGTTCCTAGAAGTGCTGAGGTAGGAAGCTAATGGGACCAGTAAGAAAAAAGAACCAAAATACGTATATGCACGTATATTACAAATGTGTGCTATACATAGGAGAGCTAGATAGACTTTCAAATTGGTGACTGCGAAACTTAGGGAGACCCATCTCAAAAACAAAACAAAGAAAATCTTGAATGTAGACCACCATAGAGAGCTTGCTTAATATGTGCAAAGCCCTGGGTTTGATATGCAGTACCAAAATAATAATAATAACAACAATAATAACCACTCCTGTTTTTCGTGAAAATTATGTTCTTGTACTTCAAATGAACTGTCTAGGAGGTAGAGGAATATTTCCCCAAAATAAAGCAGAAACATACATTTAAGTTTTACTTGCAAAATTTTAAGTCAAAAAGTCAGCCAGTCTAAGTCTATTAAGTTCCTGCTTCCTACCCAGGCTAAAATAAACATTAGGAAGAAAAGGGAGTCCTTTTATAATCCTATGGAATTAGGAGGAGTCAGGAGCCAAATGAATAGATCAGAATCCAATGTTCTTATTTTTTTTTCCATTCTAGGTTTGAGATTTAGGGAGATAGCATGTATTTTCCCACACCCATAACCAGGTAAAGAACTGAAGGATGTACACTGGGGTCAGGATGCTCTCAGTGAATACACAACTTTTAGCTGCCTTTCTCTCTATATTTAGCACATATTTTTAATTCTCCATTATGCAGATCTATGTGGGAAAATTCTGGTGATATTAGTAAATTATATTCCACAAAATTAAAAATAATAATAAATATACAAATATAATATGCATATAAAATGTGAAGAAGAAATAATTTGGGTGCTAATGGTGAGGCAGACAAGATACTTCCACCCAAAAGACTCTTGCCATAATTAATTTTCTCCCAAGACCCTACCTATAATTACACTTCTTGTTAGGAATATTTTACAGAGTGTCAACAGAATGTCATCAGGGTTTCTGCAGAGAATGTTGTGATTTGAAGCTTCCTCTTTCTTGTAAATGCCAGGTTTGCACACAAAATGTGTGATAGTCTCACAGAGCTTGTTGTACAAAAAGATACTATCTTTGTTAACTTGGGAAAAACTTGTAAAACCTCTGTGTAGGCTAAGAATATGGAACAAAGAGTAACTGGGATGTATCCACTCACTGACATGTAACCACCCCACTGAATATAAAGTTTTAAAATTTCCAGACTCAAGGTCCACACATTTTTAGGCATTCGAACCTCTGGACTGCAACAATAAATAACCCTGCTTCCTGAAAATTCCTTGGGTGTCCAACTTCATTTGTCCTACATCAATAGGTTGGTTAAATGAGCATCCAGACAGTTTTAAAGGTTCACTTCAGCTCTCTGTACCTACCTCTCATATTTTAAATTTCAGTGATACCTTGGAACATTTATTAACTGCGATTATTGTGTCCCTCTGTGGCTGTCACCATTTAAAAATAAATCAATGAACATATTTAAATATCTAATAGTACTATATAAGACACTGTCATTGTTAGAAATTTGATTCTTCTGGCCATTGTTAAATTGCTTGTCAAAAAACAGATTCCAAGTTCTATGAATTAGTGTGATGAAGACACTTCAAATCAATTGTTAAAACATAAAGCAAACTTGCCTAAAATCCAACTGTTAATTAGTTTCAATTTTATAAGTTTTAGAGAAATATCTTTGCATTTTTCTTTTATTTTTTAAAGAGAGAGAGAGACAGAGAGAGAGAGAGAGAGAGAGAGAGAGAGAGAGAGAGAGAGAGAGAAGAATTTTTTAATATTTATTTTTTAGTTTTCGGTGGACACAACATCTTTATTTTATTTTCATGTGGTGCTGAAGATCGAACCCAGCACCCAGCACATGCCAGGCAAGTGCGCTACTGCTTGAGCCACATCCTCTGCCCCTGAATTTTTCTTTTACCTTTTAATTCAAAGAAAGTATTATTTTTGTCACATTACAATGCAAAATTAATTATACTGCTTTAATGAAAGATAGCTGTTCTTACTTTATCTTAAATAATTAAAGATTTTAAATTAGAGATGCTATTATTTATGGTAGATTATATTAAACACGTAAATACCCTTATATTTTTAAATAGAATTTAAATAAATACTTACCACTAGTGAATTATTAATAAATTATTTTTAAAAACTCTTTTATGCATTTAGAATTTTACAAACTTATATTGTAAATATACACTTTTGTACTATAACAGATTTCATGAGAAATGTACACAAAAGATAAGTTATTCGAGTAATGAGAATAAAGAAGAGAAACACGTGAAAAAGATAATTATAATACATATCAGAAGCAACTGTGGCAAATGTTTTGAGAAAATCATATACAAAGCATTAAAAGAATATAATTCTTTACTTCAAAATTGTCCATGTTTATTCCATACACAACTCTATCATATGTACTGAGGAAGTAATTCAGAAGAAACAGAGGCTAAGACCTGATTTCATGAAGCTCTAGCCTTCTGAGTGTGGCATATGTTCAGCCAAATCACATAAGCAGTAGTAAATTAGCAAGCAGACTGTTTAAAGTGAGCCCTAGATTAGTTAGGGAGGGCATAGAAGGGTTCCTTGAAGAAGTAATGCTTATATTAAGATAAAGAAATTATGAGAAACTGGGATTAAATAGTCCAAGCATTAGAAAAGAGAATTTCAATAAGAAGAAATATCATATTCATAACTCCAGGGCTATGAGGAGCAGAATAGTTCCAAGACCTAAAAGAAGGTCTTTGTTGCAACAGAAACACGTTAAGGACCATAAAACATGTAAGATTAAACTGATTTCTAGGGATTTCATCTGTCCCTATCAAATAACTCTTTTAGTGAGAAAATTAAAGATATATGCATTCAGAGATAAATAAAAGGGATGATCTATGCAAAATAATGGATAACCCATACATGAATGATAGTGTTAAACCATTATTTTATTTTTCTGCCATAATTTTCTCATGTGTCTTTCACCCGTTCAAGCAGAGAAAGTTTGTTTCCTTGTTCCAGGGAAAATTTAAGTTCCAAACCTCAATTCATTTATAAAATTTAGGATTCTTCTATTTTGGGGAAAAGAATAGAAAGGAGTCAGGTGTAGTACTCTGAATACAAGGGTCATGTGATAATATTTACTGGAATTTAGGAATTATGTAGGGTATGAGAAATAAAATGATTTTCTGTAGCTGAGGTAGTTTGACAGAGACATAAAAGTATCAAAGCTGCCAGAAATGAAGGATTACACAAACAAGGGTGATGAATTTCTGAAAAGCTACCTGTGCAGACAGAGAGACTCATGGAGAAGCCAATGCCCTCTTCACCTCTACCTATACAGGTTACAATCAGAGAAGATCAGAACAAGGACTGAGATCAAGGATTCTTCCAGAATATCAAAAGGATTTTGAAATGACAAATAAACATGTATGCCTGAATTTGAGTTCACTATCATGAACCATTCCTGCAATTACTCATAAAAATAGCACCAGAAAAGATAAAATTTAGAAAGTGCTAGGGATTGTGAAACTGGCTGCATATAAGAAAAATATCACTTTTTTATGTGCATAATTTGTTGAAAAGATGAACACAGACTCCATCATGGTAAGGAGGCAGCATACTCCTAGCCATGGCTGTAGAATGCATAAATTAGCAACTGGGAGAAAAAATTAAGGAATGTTCCCTTTCAGAGGGATCCTTGTTTGAATTGAAGTAAGGGAAGGTAGATACTGATAGATTTATTCTATTGGGAAAATGCTTTTTTCCCAAAGGATATCAGAGAACAAGAGTTCCTATACAAAGCTGTGTTTGCTCTAAAAATGTTAGGCAATTTTTATTTGCTGGTTTTATGATATCGTATTAGGGGCAGCTATGCCTTCTTATCTCTACTTTTGTGTTGTCCTGTCCCTACTATATGAATACCTTTATTCTAATTTACTACTACATTGAAGGAGTTGACAGACTAAACTTTAGTGTTGCTTTAATATCACTCTTTTCTCATCCTTGTTAGAAACAAGAATCCTAAATGGTACACTTTACTAGCAGGTACAGATAAAGTGGTTTGAGTGTTAGGTGGCTATGAAACTATCCTATCAACCTAGTAATAGCTCCAAGGATTTCAGCAATTGTTGAGTAAAACAAATCAGTATATAAGAAAAATCAATATCAAAGAGAAAAAAACATACTTATTATTAGATATTCCTTCTACCTTAAAAGTCAATGGGTTACCCAAAAGCTCTATTTTCCATGTCTCCTCAATACGATCTCTTTATCACAGAATGTCAAAACTGTATAAGGTGGTCATGGTCTATTTCTCTTCTAACTAAATAACTTAAATCATTGTGTTATTTATGTTTAAACATTTAATTGTCCATTTTTGTTATGCTTGATGATTTTAAAATGATGATAATTTGAAAGTAGTCACCAGGTTCATTAATAATCATCTTTACAACTTAATATTTTATCTCTTATCTAGTCATATTCATAAAAACATACAAATCTGATTTCTTTCTAATTCTTCATTCTTACCCAAGATTCAAAAACCTGAGAGTGGTCTCTAGCTTTTGCATATGATAAACTTCCTAAACGTTAAGAAGGTTACACTTCTTAGAGGACAAATTGAGGTGCCCAGCTGGTAGATGAAATTCTTCTCATAACAAGAATCTTACTGAATTTGGTATTAAACATAAAGCCACTTTTTCTAGTAAGTTGAAAAGTATGCTTATAAAACAGAATTGAGAAAAAATATCTTACTTCATTTGTCTTCAGAGCACTTAAAAGAATATGAATAAATAGATGAAATATAATCTTGACCATATTATCATTTTTAATCAGCAATGTTTGAATTTTTTTGTGCAAGAAGTATCAGAAGGGCCATCTTTCCCCAAAAACTTATGTTGGTTTCATCTAGTGTTTTAGATTTATTCATTCAGTCTTGGAACTCAGGGATCTGCTTTATAACCAAAAGATTTTTAAGCAATTTTGATACACAATAAATATCTAACAATCACTGAGGTTAACTTTTAAAGGACCTGATCAAAATCACCCAAAAGCAATTTCACCTGAAGGGAAATTAACTCACACAGGATTAGTTGGGATTTCAGCTCACATTCTTGTCCTTTAAGGACAATACATCTGCCAATAAATAAGCTAAATTACCTTTGTAAACTCTTTATCAACTCTGACCTAGGTAGTGTGCAATTTCCTTTGCAATGTGTTTCTAGATAGTGCTGATTGGACAGTATCAATCTTACAAATTGCATTCACCACATGCTATTTGAAAGGATATGTGATGTGACCAAGGAATAAGAAGAATGATTCTGCACATTGGAAAGACAATATTCTAAACTCTATTTGGTAAAGATTAAATGTATTAGGTATCTATTTGCTGTACTCAATTTCCCCAAGTGTTTACATATCTTAATTAAAAAATAGCTATATGACATGACCTAGATTTTATGAAACTCTCTGTCATTTCAAATTGTAATTGAACTCTTAAATCAAAATTCTTGAAAAAATATCTGATTGAATGTAAAAATTTTCTCTTTGACTGACAACTTGACGAGCAGTAACAGAATTGTGAAAACTTAAGAGTACTGTCACAGAGACTCTCTTTAAAACTAGACAAACAATAGTGATATTATAAAGAAGGTCATTTTACTGTGATTTTTGGAATTAAAACTTATCCAAGAGTATACAGTTCTCCCATGTATAGTGAAAGCAATTTATTGCTGCTTTTCAGTATCGGAAAAGAAAAAGTTCATGCTGTCATTGATTGACCTTTAAAAAGAAAAATGTAGGTGGCTTATGAGTAATAAGAAAGCAATATATTTTTTTGCTACTTTACTAGTAGACCCTTTGCTCCTGTCTGTTGCATGGTTTTTATACACTACACCCTTGTATTTTAATCTCATTGGATAAACCAAACATTAATAGTCATATTATCATAATGTATATATGCAAGGCTTTTGGTGTAATATTTTTTACACTGTAAATCTTCATAAAAAAGCAAAAAGTTTATTTAAAATTTAATTCAATATAATTTCTCATTTGATAAATACCAATGCAGAGCAAAATATAATTTTTTATCATTTGTATCATTTTTTTATAAAAACCCTTTTCTAAAAACATCATTTACAGGAACAGTGCTCTTGAATATCTTCATAGCTATAGCTTTCTATTTATCCACTTTAGTAGAAAATATGGTTATGTAACAGAAACACACTGATTGTGCAAGAGTTTACATGAAAAATAATCACAGTCATGGTCAGTTTTGCAATCAAATAAGGAATGATTGTTAGGGAAGTAAGACATTTTTTTTCTATTTGAAAATTACTTGTAAATTTGTTCTCTTTTATTTTCGTTTTATCATTTTCACATCTTTTGTAATAACATGTATGTTATAGAATATTACATAATAAAAAAACACCTGTAGGGGCCGTGCTAATCTACAATATTTTCTGCAATTTAATTTTATCTTTAAATTGACCCTGTTAATCATATGAAAAGCATTTAATATCTTGTTAAATATCATAAATCCATAAATCGTCTGTTTTTACAAGCAGAATGTTACGTGTATTTATTTCTCGAACACTGATTTTATTTGTAATATTTTGTTCTCTGTCTTCTTACTTTTCTGCTTCAATTTGCTTTTCTGAATTTAGAGTGTATGGGTTTAGTGAGGTTTCACATTGATAAAGATGACATTTAAAAATATATCAAGTTTATGATGTATTTATACTAATCAATACTAAAGTCTTAAATTTTTAAATTAATTGCACTGAATTTCGTTTTTTAATTTTAAAATTCATTCTTGGCATCTTCCAAATCTTAATTTATTTCGGTTTCTATAGAACCTAATACAAAGCCCTTTCCCAAAAGGTCTCATGGCTTTAGTTTTAGTTAATGTGAATTCAGTTTGAGTTAATCCCCTTAAGATCATTTTCTTTTCTATTTTGGAAACTTAAATGTAAACATCTTTTTATAAGTCCTTAGGGACTATGCATTTTAGATTATCATGTGATTTAATATTTTAATGCTTCTTCCCTAAGTTCTGTTAATATGCTGATGTGCTGAGCTATTGGCAACTAGACACAGCTTTTATTGTAGCCAACATTCAGTGTTCTTCACATTCAAACCCAAAGGCTTCACAAGATTATATATCCACCATTCTAGTCTCTTCAGACATCCCTATGGAAGCCAGTGTCTGATTTGAGAGCACTCAAACCCAACTTAAAAAGCCACCTAAAATATCATCCTTTGATGAGCCTGTATGATTATATAATGAAATTTTCTGTTTGTATCCCCAAGCAAGACGTCCTTTGGCCTTGCTTTTTGACATATTTGTCTTCATTTTCTCGACTATGAAATTAAAAAAGAAATAGAAAAATTTTATAAGGGTCCGGTTTTCTTAACATCCAACTTGTGATCCATCTTTCTTCAGCCCATCTAGGGAATATGAATAAAAGTAGCTTATTGGGAATTATAAAAGCTTGAAATTTGAAACCTTGGGCAAATTTTCAAAATTATGTATTGTCACACATCTAACAGACCGAAATAGAAGCAACATATTACAAGAGAAGGGTGAGACTATTCATAGTAACAAATAAATTATGATATATCTGTGATGTATCACAATAAAATGTGTTTCTCATTTAACATGTGGTCAAATTCCTTATGTACTACATTGATTACTTGCAACTTCACTCAGTATTCTAGCCATAGGTACTATAACCACTTTCATAGGCACATCTTGGAAAAGTCTCTTTTCAGTTCAACATATTACTTGATTCCTTTAGCCCTAAATCACTTTTGGTGTTGTAGCGACAGAGCTCAGCCAGAAAAAGGCCCTAGACCTCAGCATAGACAACTAGAGCATTACATTCTGGGGGCTTTTATTAAGGGGAAACAAAAGCAGTGGATCAATGCTTTCTTTGCCTGGATGAATTGTCCTGACATATCACTTAAACTTTCCAGAGTTTCCCAAGGAATTCTTCCGACAAGCCGAAGCAAAGGAACAACTCTATAATGGATCCACGCACTTGCTGCCCCTTCTACATTTTATTCTCCTTACTGCTACAACTGGGATCTCATTCCCAAATAAACCACAACCACACAAGCCTTCATCAGAGCTCTGCTTTCATGTATCCAACATCAAACACAGTGGTTTCTCTGTCTGGATATGAAAGATCACAAAATGCAATATTATAATCCAATAAATACAATTTTAAAAAGTACTTATACTATTTGGGTTTTATATTAGAATGTTGGTGGTTTGCTCAAGGCCTCATCATTTGAAGCCTGAGTGTGGACTTATAAATGATGACCTGCTTCTTCTTCATCCAATATAATATGCAAACCTAATGAGACATTCTATATTCTGTCAGAGACATAACTGGAGCTACCCAAATACGGTTCTCAGAACAGTGCCAGCAACTGAAAGAATTAGAAAAGTTAGTCTGTAAACATAACTTCCTGTGATTTTTATATACTCAGCATATAGGAAAAATAAAAACACCACTGTGTTCTTTTCATCATCATTTCTTAAAAGTAGAAATTACCTCATTTTCAGTATATCCCTCATTTTTTGTTTAAGTAAGCAGGATTTGTACACACTGGAAAAACAAGTCAGATGTAGAACTGAATTATGGTGAAATTGTAGATACAATAGTATCTACTGGCACTAAACCATTTTAACTAGCCCTTTTCCAAATAGGTTGTTTCCTAAATAATAATAATAATAATAATAATGAAATAAACAATAAATGGTGACATAATTTTTTTACAAATCTGAATTCTTGTTGCTTTCAGAAAGAGGATTCAGTGTTTTAAAATCACTAAGTCACATGACCTCATAAATTTATATATATACATATATATATGTATATATATAAACCTCAAAGAATTTATATTTATTCATTTTATGTGGACATGTAAACTGCGTCAATTTTTGAGGTTACAGTTCACATTTTTAATGATAAATATGTTGCAAAGGATTGTTGGAGACATGCTTTACACATGCTACAGAATATACAGAAATGTTACAGAAAATACAAAGTGAACACCGATGTAAATCTAGGCACCCAGAAACAGACCATGATATGAGGATTTGTACACTTTTAATTGATTAAAGAAATGCTTTCAGGGGGAAAGACAAGTTCAGATGTTCCTTGACTTACGATAGATTTTGTTCTGATAAAATCATAATAAATTGAAAGAGTAATTCAAAAATACATTTAATACAACTGACAAACATGATAGCTTAGCAACACAGCACACTGTAGAGGATCTTGATTGTTTCCATTGTGATCTTGTGGCTGCTGGAAGCTTCAGCTTGTTGATGTTATCCAGAATCCTGAAAGATCATTCTGCTGTATTTTGCTAGCCGAGAGATGAAATTCTAGAATTCTCTGTGTGGTGTCCACTGAGTGCAGATTGCTTTTGCACCATATCATGTAAAACAACAACAACAACAACAACAGGTTAATTGAATTTTCATAAGTCTGGGTCCATGTAATAATTTCAGATCAAGTCTCACTATCCATTCAGCTCTGGTGCTTCGGGAAGATATGGAGCATAATTGCACCTCTTACTTTGTTTGTCCCATGTTGGAGGAGTATGTGAAGAGAGGGATGAAAAAAAGTAAAAATTCTAATGCTCAGACACTTCTGTCTGACTCCTTGTTCTCTTTGTGTAGGGGGAAGAGGGCTCTGCCAACTCAGTGCAACCATTAAAGGGATCTAATTACTAAAGGGATCTAATGTGACTTATTCATCCTCAAACAGTAGGACAGAGAGTGTTTCTTCTCAGAGGATGAGAGGGATGATGCAGCAATCTGTTTAACGAGTGGTTCATTTTTTGATTTTTTTTCCTTTGGTGTGTGTGTTTTGTTTTGTACCAGGGATTGAATGCAGGCTTGATTAACCACTGAGTCTCATTCCCATCCCTCTTTATTTGTTTATTTATTTTGAAACAAGTTCCCACTAAATTGCTTAGAGCCTCCCTAAAGTGCTGCAGCTGATCTTAGCCTCCTGTGCCACTGGGATTATAGGCAAATGTCACAGCACCCAGTTTACTGATTCTTGAAGACAGTAACTAGGTCTCAGTAGTTTTATTCCCAGTGCCTGACACAGCACAGGATGTATAGTAAACACTTAGTATTCATAGGTGGACTAATTGAAAATCAGACAAATAAAACTCAAAATACATAGTTAATGCCTAGTTTGCACATCAAAGACCTTTGACTTAGAACATTATGCTTGTACCACACCTTCCAACAAGAATGTCTCACATCAGATTAGGATCTGAGCAAATGAAAACTAATGCAATGAGATTTTATTTCATCCTGCATGCTGCATTTGACCCTTCTGTTGATTTCAAAGATTTGTTCAGCAGTAAAAAAGGCATAGGAGGAAAGGTTCGTGAAGATAGTATTCTATATTTTCAAGTTATTAATTCAATAACTAAGGGGTGAAAAAGAAATTATTTCATTCAACAATGTTAATTTTAAATGTAGGAAAAAAAACCAGTTTTCCACAATTATCTCTACCCTCTTATATTTCAATGAGTTTTTTTTGGGGGGTGGGGAGAGGAAAGAGAAAATTAACTGGATGTTTCATATTTATTAATGTTTTAATTCATAAACTATGATCTGTAATTTTTGGCTATCAGACACTTACCTTAGAGTTTCAAAAACAAATGCAGAAATTTATTTTGTGTTGTAATTCTTCCTTAATTTTTTTCACTATCAATTTCCTTTCTTTGTCTTTTTATTCTTCCCACTGAAAACAGTATATATATCGTTTATACATAATACAGCAGCTGTGTATAGAAGTAGTCACTGTTCTGCAACATGCTAAGCCTAAGATCTTGTCATTAGTTCCTGTATAATGCCATTTTTAAAAATTTATAAAAGCAAGCAAAAAACTTCTTTGTTTCTACTTTGATTTTGTTTTGCCTCTCTTAGATGGAATAAAAGGAACATTGTAATGCAGTGCTTAAAGTTTGGCTTAACTCTGGTTTTGCTAGTTATTCACTGCAATATAACATTACATTTATAAGAGTGATTGAAAACTTTGTGATTCACATGTTTCCCTTTGATGTATTCCTAATGATTAATAATGCAGGAATTTTCCTTTTGGGAAGTAAAACTGTATATATCATAATCATGGTGCATGATATTTATTAATAACTTATGTATTTAACTTGTTTTTTGCAGAGAACTGGGAAGAGAAGATAATTTTGACTCAAGATATCCTTAAGAATGACTTCAGTAAAATACTCTAATAACAAAGTAAAATTTTTTGTTATTTACCTGGACATTTCCAATCATTATGTATTTTAAATAATGATAATAACAAGAGACTTGAAAAAGAACTAATTGGGTGGAATCATTCTTGCCATTCATAAAATGCCCTTTATATTTCAAGTGGAGCCGTATAGCTAAATGAGTTCTTGGTATCAGACAATGATTATCTTTCTAGTCACTGCTTAGGATATTTAATAATTTTGTCCAAATAAAATGAGCCACCTTAAAATATTGAAAATTGTCCAGCCTCATATGCCATTTAAAGTGACAAAAGGATAAAAATATTTAATAATGGATAAAAATATTTCAATAAATGATGTATAATATAAATATAGTCACCTATTTCCAAAATATGTAACTCTTTGCTTTTTCAATCCCTCTTTTTCCCCTTTGCTTTCTGGATGAACTATCAAACACCTTAAATTCTTATATCAATTCCTCCATATTTTTACTTGTTGATTGCTTTTGTCTTCCAGTCACTACATCAAAATTATTGGCTTTGACAATTTTGAATAACTAATTTCCTAAATTCACCATGATCTTGCCTCTGTCCCCTGTATAAGTTTGCTTACATCTACAATACCTTACTTCCTTTCTTTCCTTCAGAAAAATTATCTTGCAGACATAAGGATCAATGACTTCCCAGTACTTCCATAGCATCTAGTAATTACACCACTGATAACACTGAACCACTTAACTTTCCTGTTACCTTGCCTGTGTAGTCCAACTAGGTTATAAACAACTGTGTCTCATGCTTTTTTAAAAATATTTTTTAGTTATACTTTTTTTGTACTCCCAGCAACCAGATGAGTGTCAGGCATACAACATTCCATAGGTGGTATATTTTAATAGACATAAACACATGTAAAGTATAGACATTTTACTACAGGAGGGATTAATGAGGTCATTTATTTTCTAGTGTGCCAAAGAACCTTGTATGTTTTAAAGATAGGTAGGTACTTGAAGCCACTCCATGGGGCCAACTATTTAGCTGGCTTAAAACTATGCCACTTTTACCATTACTGATCCAAGCACATGCTTAACATAGTGACATTTGACAGTATCTTTTGATTATCAATCTATTCCCTTAATTATTCATCCAGGAAGGAAAATGATCTTTGATGAATCATTTGGTTCACCTTTAAATCAGCAGAATATTTTATAATCTTTTTTTTCCCAAATCTTTATGTGGTGTTGTTGTCATGTTTTAATTGATAATGAGAATTTAATATTTTAATAGCGCAGGGATGTTCTTAGTTTACATTTTGTTCATGCTGTGATAAGCCATTCCTATAATTTCTAGGTGCCAATATTAGTAGGCCTAGATCAAAAATTGGGGGGCATATTTTTTCTATCAAATTCTTATTTTTTAAAATCCACTCTCAGAACACAAGTAACTATTCAACATATTTTATTACTTCACTTATTAAGGAAAGAAAGGAACAATAAAATTAAAACTATTAAAGTTTTCAAAGAGCTTAATTGAAAACACGTAGCTCCTCAATTGAGCAAACTTTTTACTGAGGAATATTTTTTTTTCAAAATTATTACAACATATGTAGTGAATTGATTGCAAGTTTGTATTAATAAAGAATTCTAAAATGTATTTATTTGTGAATTATACATACATAATAGTGGGGTTCATTTTAACATATTCATAAATGCATGTAACATACTTTCTTCCATTTCATCCCACAGTACTTCCCTTTTTCTCTCCCCTCCTCTCTCCCCCCATCTCCTGATCTCCTTCCTCTACTCTGTTGGTCTTTCTTCTGTTCACAACCTCCACAATAAATAAAATGTCTAAAATGTAGAAAATCTAATTCTTCACAATAAAAATATTAATTTGGAAACATTCCAGTGATAATTACTATGGAGTAATTAATTTACAGTCCCAATGAGGGAAACGTTCTCTTGATATACACACTTATGTTAAGATATAAACTCAATTAGTCTCATTAAAACCTTCTTTAATTGGTCTCACTGCCTACTCAACTTCTGTCAATAAAAGTCCTTTATTTTTTAATCTATATCTGAACACATTGAATTTCTTTACAGTGCATTATCTCTACATTCAGCTAAATTTTAATCACACAGGTAGTGTACAATTCCCCTGTTGTCTAAAATTTCTACTATTTATAGATATATTTTAAACATGAAGATACTAATGAAATACACACTTGTATTTCTAATTTTGACTGATTTACTTAGATCACATAAAGTATGAGTACAGATTTCTGACATTGATGTGAAAAAAAGGCAGCTATATCTCAATCTCAAACAAATGATTAATTAATTATATACACTGTTTCCTGCGAATTAGGTGCTATTTCTACTCCCCAGTATCTGCAAAAGGTTGAGGTCAATAAGTAATGGAGAAACCGGAATGGAAACACATATTAAATGTGAAGTTAGAAGTATCAATCATGTCCTCATTTAACCAATAGACACTGTTCATTTATATTCACATGCTATATAATATCAATTTACTAAATGACCAGAGAAAAACTTTAAATTCTCTGTGCCACTCTTCTGTTATATATTTCTCTTTGCTAAGAGAGCAAAGGTTGGCTCATTTTGTAAACTGTTATTTTACAGCAACTTATTAGAGTATGCCTTTTATTTTTTTCTGTATCTTATGAATATTTTAAGATCCACACCCTTACCAGGGTAGTGCATCACAATAAGTAAAAGTGTAACACAAAATCTGAATAACTAAATTATCAAACACTTATTTTCAAATTTAACATACATAGCTATAGAGTGCTATTTTAGCTCAAGTTTCTTTCAGAATAGTACCTGAAACCAGGATATGGATTTAGACAGTTTATTTGGAATTTAATTGAGGTGTAGATAATGTATTTGGAAGGCAACTACATGTGATTTACTGATGATGTTTTTGTTGTGAAGCATGCTGAATGCTTTCCAGACCATCCAAAAGAAAGTTTAAAAGCAAAAACATTTCCTACCAGATTCCATCTGGTAGTAAGTAATTGATTTCATAGAATCTATGCACCAGAAATCTTGGGGAGGTCTTGGCAACTTGTGGAAAACTCATAGATATGAATCAGACTTCTACTGATCATAGCCATAGTGAATCAGTTCTTAAAGCACAGCTGAACTAAAATCAGAGCTGGGCCCAAAGTATGTGAGACTGATATTCAAATCACCTGCTTCTGCAGTATTCTATAGGACAGATGTAATTCTAGGTGCCTGGGATGGAGGAAGAAATAATGCAGACAAAATTCCTGGCATTTGTGTGGCTTCTGTTCTGGTAACACTGAAGAGTTCAAGTTGAAAACTTGGTTAAATGCAGGTTTTATTATTTACTTGAGCTTTAAATTTTTAATAACTTGTAACTTCTCAAAATAAACATGTCACTAAAAAGCAATTTATGTCTCTTATGGCAGTTTTTTCTTTCTGGAAAGCACAGAAAATTGCACTGATATTCAATCACACAAATTAACAGTGCCAAGATATTACTATTAATTATTTATGAATAAATACCTTCATAATCAGAAAACATCATAAATATACAAATAAGTGTATTTCTGTGGAATATCATATTTTCCAAATGTAGCATTAATATTATTTCCCCTGAAACAAGAATGTGAACAGTGAATTTTTAAAATTATTTACTGTTAAGATACACTTCGTTTTTACTGCTTTACTGGGGATTCTATAATTGGCAGCATACACAAAAGCATATTATATTTACCACTTTAATTTGTCCCCATTTTTTTGGATTTAAATTCCATTAAAAAGTATTTCATATTCACATATTTTTCATATTGTGGAAAACAGTGCTGATTTAGATATGCAATACAATAATAAGATTCATTATGCAATTTGAAAATATATTTTATAATTAACTGAAATAAGAGAAATATTTTTAAAATAGTGATGTAATTGTTCTGATAAATAATGTTCAGCCCACCTTCTATCTAGTGTTCCTATTCTTAAGATACTCATAAGCATCTTTGACCTGTTTGCTAATTTGCTAGTCCCAGTGTCTAGGAAGCTCGATAATACTAAAATCAGATTCAGAATAGTTATTTTCCACTAAAGCTTCACAAAGTAGCTTCAAAAAATCAGGTTTAAAAATAATTTTTATTTGAAATGAATGTATGAGCTCTTCAAGTAAAGACAGCATTCAATGCACCCTTGTTAGAAGCAATTTCTACTTCAACTCTGCTGAAAGAAAAGGGATATATATTTGTAGTATCTGGACTATATACACTGTTTCCTGAGAAGACAGTGTTTTCCAGAGAAGACTACACAGTAACTTCCATCCCACCTGTTTCTTTACCTTCAGACCTCACTGCTTGTACAATGGGTAGAAACTCTTCAACCCTTGAGTCCCAAAGAGTTTATCATTCTATTAACACTGGTGGTTAATGGAGTAAGGTAGAAGTGCTGCTGCATGACTTCAAAAGATAGGCCACATGTTACAATGGAACTTGCGTCTCATTTGTTCAGACACTGATTTTGGGCCCTGAGCTATGATGTGATGTGAAAAATCCAAGTGTACTGCCTCATATTGAGGCACTATGAGGAAAGACCCCATTTAGTGGACATTAGACTACATGGAGAAAGAGAAAGGTGTCATGCTGTCACATGATTTCTACAGATGTTCAAACATTTTACTGTACTAGCTTTGGCTCTTGAAAGCAATTACATGAAACTCTGAACAAGACCACCCACCTGAGTTCTTCTTGAACTCCTAATTGTATTATGAGACAACATAGTTAACTTTTGTTGTTTCAGGAGATAATAAAAATTCGTATTTGAAGATAACACTCAAAATATTTGCTTATTATTAATAATTCCAATGAGCTTTTATCTCATATTACAGAACTCTGATTTATATATATATATATATATATATATATATATATATATATATAAAATATATAGAAATATATTTCTGTAATAATTATATATAATTGCAATAAATAAGTATTTATTTATAAAATAATCAATTATATAGATTTGCAATAATATATATAATAAAATATAATGTATAAATATAGTCTGTATTATATATGTATATATATATATATATATATATATATATATATATATATATATATAAAACTCTTATTCTTTGCTAAATACAGACCATTCCAAAATTTAGTATTAGAAAATACTGACCATTATTTTTGCTCCAACATCTATGGGTAGTTTTGTTGACATAGAAAATTCTAAGATGTTTTCAAATGGGCTTATTCTTTGTGCAGTTATTGAATGGGGAGTCATCTACGATAGACTCACAGGTTTGGTGATTGGCATGCTTTTAGCTGGGACTAAGGATAGATGGGGGTTTCCATCATTTATCTCTGAAATACCCTGCACTTTTCTACAAGGGAGTCACAGGGTTCTGAGGCCAAGGTCAGAACCAACATTTGGCATTTCCTGCTGTCTATTGGACTTGTTGCTTTGTTGAGAGCTGCAGCGGAGTCAGAATGGCCCCTGGCATTTTGCCAGAAGTAATGGTTGAGAGGCGAGCCATTAAGATGATGATAATTAAGTTAAGCTGTATGTAATTGCTGTGACTGTATGATGCTGGATTGAAACAGGCTGTGTTTTCAATTGTATATAGACCCCTGCTGTCCACCTCAGGTGCCCGCTACTTTGGAGTTCTTGCAGGGATTCCTGGGGAGTTCGCAGCAGTTGGTTGGTGAAGTTTTGGTGGAGGGAGTTCCAGTTGGTGTGTGGTGTCCCTGGAAGGGCTGCATGGGTGGTATTGGGGGGGGGGGGGTCGGAAATAAAGTTTGTTCCTGCTTGAGTGGCTTGTGATTTGTGCCCAGCCAGACTGCGGCTTTGCTTCACAAAGTTGGTCAATAGAAAAGAGGTGAAGAAATAGACTGTCAATGAGAGAAGCTTCAAAGCCATATAGGAAATGAGCACAAATAAAAAAATGATAATTTGTTGTACCACATAGGAGCAAATGGCTGGACAAGATTGAAGTTTCCAAGAGAGAGAAAGAATGCAATTTACTTTATGTCAATTACCTGTTGGCCCCCATACTTAATGTACTTTCATTATTTATTTACTTTATGTCAATTACCTGTTGGCCCCCATACTTAATGTATTTTCATTGTTCTCAGAATATTTGCTTTTATACACACTGTGAAACTAATGGTAATTTAATAAACAATGACATCAACATTAATAATACTATTTCATTTTTATTGAAGTTCCATACACTAATTTATTTTACTATTGTATTTTCTTACATGATCTAATTTATACTTCCTAGCAATTACAAGTGATAACAACTATTATGAAATTTTTATGAATAAATATTATGGGTGGGTCATTACTATATGTGATTATGAATGAAATTTCCCCATTTCACTCAGAATCAAAACCATCAACTCTACATTGAGTATAAAGATATCAAAGTCTTGCATAATGAAAATTATTTGATTGTATTTTATCACCTGCCCTTCTATGCTTCTCTTATTCTAATTCATCCAGAGGTAAGTTATACATAACTCCTGTGAACTTCTTATCTACTCCCATTTTTTATTCCCCTTACCTTTTACTTCTCTGTGCTTTTTTCCCTTATAACTTGGGACCATGTAGTGTTTTGTAAAATATTCTGCTATAGCTAAGATTGACCAACTACATCTAATTGGCTAAAAGTGGATCAACTTTCATTTTATAAACAAAACATTGTCATAACAAAGCCCTGCTGAAACAATTAAGTATTATCTATTGTTTCCTATGTGATATAGTATCTGAAGTTGAGTAATTGCAACAGAAATGTATGATTTGCAAAACTGAAATATTTACAAAAGGTTCTTTACATAAAATTTTTGCTGACCTTGTTTAGAATGTAAATTCCAATAGGGAAGGGAGTATTCTCCTTCACTCATATATTTAAAAAACTAGAAAATGAATTAATAGTTTTGGAATTAAAAAATCTTCAGCCTGTTTTTTTTTGTTAAAAGCACACATAAATAATACATTTTAATACTTTGGGCTAACATTATTATAACTGAGGAGGAACATTTTTAAGTGAATAAAATAACAAATCTTGAACATGTTATCAGCAAAATATAGGTTTATTATTTGATTGGATAGAAAATCTGGACTGTTTCCTCTATATCAGACTTTGCTAATGAGATATTTTTCTCATATAAACATCTTAACTTTTTTTTTGCACAGAATTGCTAGCCTTTAAAGTCTAAATAAAACTCATCTCTTTAAAATGCTTTTCCAATTACTTCCATCTAAAATGTATAAGATAAGTAAATTTAAATCCCTGCATCTCCTAGTAATTCACCATTAGCATGAATATCTCCTTACATGTGAACTAAAATTTTATAGATATAGATAAAATAATTCCCCAAAATTACCTTTTTAAAAGTGCCTGCTCAAATGCAGCATTATTCCTACTTTTCACAATTTACACTGGCTAACATTGAACTTGGAATTTTAGTAGACATCTGCCAATATTTGATTCTACTTCATTCTATATATATCTATGCTAAAAATAATCTTCAAAGGTGCAATATCTATCTTTATTTATAGCATACTATGTTTATTATTTCCTGAATGATAAAAGTAGTCACACATATTTTTCTAGAAGTAATTAGAAATCCCTCATAAATGAAACATCTCCTTTGCCCGGCTCACTCTTTATCGGAGATACATTTGTGTCTTCTTTTCACTTCTTTATATCAGTCAATATTAGAAAACATTAATACAAGAGAGATAAACACCAGTTTTCATTTGAAAATTATCCATATTCATAGAGGAAATAGTATTTCAAACAATTAGAGGAGTGAGTGATTTGAAGTCATGAGGTATAGATATATCATAATGATCAATTTATCCATCTATTCAGTAAGCTTCATACTTATGTATTCATGCATATCTTAATGCAACCCTCTATGGACACAAAGGACTAACTTTGGTCCTTTTCATGAAGGAGCCAAGAGACTTGTGGGGTGTGCGCACATGAAGAGATACTTATGAATTCACAATGTATTCAACATTACACTATGTATTTGCAAGGTTTTCAATCTCCATAGGCAAATATTTTAAAATTAAGTTTATTCTTTCATTTTTTCTCTATATAATCACACATGGGTATTACTTTTACATGTTTTCCAAAATTTTTTTAGGTTACTTTCTAAAGCATTTTGACAGTTTCTGGAAGTTTCAATAAGTTTCTGTAAAAATCTCATAAAATAGTAACAGCTTTTAAAGCAATTTTTAGCACCTTCCAAATAGCTTCTTTCTTTTTTTTTATTTGCTAATTTTAATTAATTAATTTATTTGTTTTAATTATTTATACATGACAGTACAATGACCTTGACATATCATACATTTGAATCAGATGGGATAAAATATCTCATTTTTTTCTGAGTATACAGGTTGCAGAATATTTTTCAAATAGCTTCTTTCAATGAAACATATGTATTTTTCTCCTCTTCTGAAATATATTGGTTCAAAAATTATTTAAATTTCAAACATTTTCCTGGTGTAATTTCAAATTCCCTTCTCCTAATTTACTATTCCCTATGTTTGTTTCATATGATCTCTGTCTATTCTCAACAAACTTGTTAAATATAGCTGTTAATTGGACTTAGTTTTCTGTTTTAAATTATATAATCATCTGACTATAATTTAACTCCTTAAGTTGTAGTCCCTATGATAGCAAGAAATATATTCTTCATTTAATTTCACTTTTTATTCTTAAAATCACAGGATTAGATATTCAAAACTATGTTGAATGAATAATACTTGAAGTTTTTTTCATAAAAATAGGTTAAATTCCTTCTTGATTTTTCATGTCCATATTAACAATTCTTTAGTGAAAAATTTCCCATTTCATAGACCTTGCTAATTTCCTCAGAGTTATAGATTTTGAGGGCAAAAATCCTTATTGTTATTATTTTTAAAAAACCTTTACTTTGTTTATTTATTTTTATGTGGTGCTGAGGATTGAACCCAGTGCTTTACATGTGCAAGGCAAGGGCTCTACCACTGAGCCACAACCCCAGCCCCATACTTACTGTTATTCTTAACACTGTAATTGAGATCTTATTCTTTCTATTCTTCCACTAAGTATTTCATCATAACTATATGAGTAAGTCATGATTCAACATATTAGCTCTTCATAATAGTCAATTGTTGCATAAATTGCCATCATTCCAAAATTGGTTTAACAATATTGTATCACAGAAACTTTTCTGAACAATACTATATGAAATAGCAATGTCCCAACTACCAATATAACATATCCCCCACTCAGTTTACATTATACTCTCTGAATATTGTTTGTACCAGTTTGTATTTTCTTTTTTTTTTTTTTTTAAAGAGAGAGTGAGAGAGGAGAGAGGGGAGAGAGAGAATTTTTTTTTTTAATATTTATTTTATTTAGTTCTCGGCGGACACAACATCTTTGTTGGTATGTGGTGCTGAGGATCGAACCCGGGCCGCACGCATGCGAGGCGAGCGCGCTACCGCTTGAGCCACATCCCCAGCCCCCGGTTTGTATTTTCTATCAATCATCTATTATACATGCATCTATATTATCTATTGGTACCTATCATCATTTACCTCTTATCTATATATGTTATTATCCAAATATTATCTATTTATCTGTAATTTGTCTATCTTTTACTGTCTATTTGACACTCCCAAAGCTAAACTAATGGTCTCATAGAGTACAAAGATTTTTCACTCTTCATCTGTGCTATTTCCCTAGTGCATCTAACACACAGTAGATCTTTCATTAATACCTTTTATTCACACTACTAATTGCACCTTTTTAAAGTAATGTTGAAAATATCAAAGTAGTGGAATAACAACTAATTGACATTTTAGATTTTTAAGTTTTAACTTGTTCGTAATTTATTCCAAGAGTCTTATGTGCAAAAATATGTGCACAAAATATTACATAAATTGTGTTATTATCTTAAATTCATACATTTTTAGACAGAGCTTCTTTGGAAGCAAAAAACTAAAATTGTATATACGTTATTGTTATACTATTCATTCATATGTGAACAGATAATTAACACAACATTTATTAAGAATATTTGGATTTCATTTTCATATGTACCTAGAAGAGATAATCTCATTTTATAAAGGATTACTAAAACAAAATTATTATATTTTCTTTTTGCCTCCAATTATCTAATTAATGGCACCATTTAGAGGAAATTCATGACTTTATTGATGATGTTCATCATTCAGTTGCTCCCTAGAACACTTTAAGAGCACCAAAAAATACTTATTTTCAACAGCAGAAATTAAATGTCTCATAATGTGTTTGTCAAGGATCCTCCCTATGAAATGTCCAATTCCCATCTTTTTACCTTTGTAGGGGAGTGGGACACTTTCAATAGAGACTAGAATATGACATGCATATTATATAGACAATTAGTGTTTTATTGTTGTTGTTGTCGTTGTTGATTTTACACAACTACTGAATCTTCTAGAAAAACTTGAACCTAACTACTTGGAAGAAACATCCTAGATACCAAATAAAGCACAGCATGAATTTTAGCTATGGGTTGATTGAGTCAGAGTAAGCATTTGACTCAACTGGTTTGCAATCAATTGTTTTGATAGCCATCAATCTATAGAGGTATCTTGGGACAATCAAATGATGCTCTTGAAGACACAAAACAAAAAGCACAGAAATTTTTTCTCTAAAAAGAAATAGTAAACATTAAATCTTTAAGATCATCCAGTCTTGAATAGATTGAATATTTTTGAACCTCAACTACATGTCAAACTTTATTCTAAAATCTAAGGATCTCCCAGTAAACAACAAAAAGAAAACCTTATAAATTTTTTAAGTTAAAAATGTATATTGTAGGGCTGGGATGTGGCTCAAGCTGTAATGCACTTGCCTGGCATGTGCATGGCACTGGGTTCGATCCTCAGAACAACATAAAAATAAAATAAAGATGTTGTGTCCACCGAAAACTGAAAAATAAATATTAAAAAATTCTCTCTCTCTCTCTCTCTCTCTCTCTCTCTCTCTTTCTTTCTTTTTAAAAAATGTATATTCTAATGAAGTAGGAGCAATTAATAAACTGAAAAATGAAATATCTAGCATGTCAGATGATGATAAGTTTTACAGAAATAAACTAATCAGGGAAGAGCTATTAGAAGCACAGAAGGTGACAAACTGCTTCGGAGAGCAAAGAAATATATAGATCTGATGCTGAGACATGAGGCAGGACCTGGAAGTCCTAGGATTTCTATGATATGTTCTATTAACAGACAAAGGGGTAATATGATGTATTTTCTTTTTAAATACCAGATTTTGAAGGTAAGGTTGGGAATGTAAGAGAAGACATGAGCAGTCATAAACTTGCCAGAAACAGAGTTTGAGGTATACACATGCTATCCAAGTAAAGAAAAGCTGCTAAACCCCTTACCTGTGGCCATGAATGGAGGTCTGTGTGCAAATGTGAGATATTTTCATTACCATGGGACAAAACCCAGGAAAATGTGTTGTTCTGATTTTTTTTTTCCAGTTTGAAGAAAGTACATGCAATTTGAAAAGTTGAAGGAAAAAAAAAAAATGATGACTGCTCTGGTAAAAGTGAGTTCTGGAAACACTAGACAATTTTTTTTTTCTGTAGTTTTCATCATCCTCCGTTAATCAGACACTTCATCAAAAAAAGTTTGGATAACAGCAGTCTTTTTCAATGATTTCTAAAAATTCTTGATTTTTTTTGAACATTGGCAATTTTCAGTGACCTTTGTTTTCCTAGCTCATCCAAATGTGATATTAAGCATCTAACTTTCTATAAAAATCTTTTCCTGTCTGAAATACATATAGTTGATTGTGTTTGATTGACTAAACCTTGAATAGTATCAACAAATGTAATTTAATAAAACAGAACCTCTAGTAGATATACACAATGAAAATAAGGTGAGGGAAAATATGTTGACCTCAAAGACATCTTTTCTGTCTTGAAATCTTGTATTCACCTATAAAGTCCAACTTTATTTATCAATGTCCTTACAGTAATATCCTTTATTTTAGCTGGTTATTTTCTTTTATTTATTTGTTTATTTTGGAGGGAGGGGTACTATAGTTGAACTCAGGAGCACTCAACCACTGAGCCACATCCGCAGCCCTATTCTGCATTTTATTTAGGGATGGTGTCTCACTGGGATTCTTAGTGCCTCAGTTGCTGAGGGTAGCTTTGAGTTTGAGATTCTCCTGCCTCAGCCTCCCAAGCCCCTGAAATTATAGGCATGTGTCACCATTCTCGGCTTCTTTATTATTTTATTAGTTTGTGAGGGTAGTCATAATAATGAATCACAGACTATGGGCCTTAAATAATCAAACTGTTTTTTCACAGTTCTGGAGGCTGAAAGTCCAAGATCACGGGATGCAGAGGATGATTCCTAGTAACAGCTGCGAGAAAGGCTCTGTCCAGGCATGTCCAGTGGATTTGTTGATGGCTCCCTTCACACCAACTTCCCTTTATAACTGTTTCCAAATTTCCTTTGCTTATGGGGTCATGAGTAACATTGCATTATGGCACACCTTTAGAAATTTATTTTATCTTAATTATCTCTTCCAAGGACCTACCTCTATAAATGTAACATTTTGTCATACTGAGAGTTGGGACCTCAATATGTAAATATTTAGCAAGAATTGCAGGGCATGATTCAGTCCATAATGGTTATTCAAATATTAATAATGTCAGAAAATTACTGTATGTACAAAATATTAATTCTAAAACATATATATATATATATAATTATTATATTGCAGTATTTATGTAAAGAGGATTACATTTAATTCTTAAACAATAAACTAAACTGGATCCAAGTGATTTTATCTTCATAAGAAAGAGTATAAAACTAAGGGTCTGACATATTAAGAATCTTACTCAGTCCACTTAGCCATGATGCCACTTAGTTAACTATTGAGGATACTTTAATGGGGCAAAAAAAGATATGAAACATATTTTCAGACAAGGTATTAATAGGAATGATCTAACTGAAGTTGAAATTTTCATTAAATTCCTCCATTCGAAACTGAAAATAGTTGTTGTCATACTCAGAAATTGTATTTCCAGTGATAAATTATTTTCAAATTTGTTCTTGACTTTTCTATCCCAGGCAATGTCAGAACTTCAAGGCAAAATATGTGTTCTTAATCTGTTGTAGCTAACAATATATAAAATGTGACTAGTAAACTGGCTTAAATGGTATAAGAAATATATGAGATTGAGATGAATGGATTTTTAAATATTACACAATATTAGGTTCTAAGACAGTTTGGCACAGTGGGGCCAATTCTGTGGGAAAGCAATAAGTTCTATCAAGAGAAGGGTGGGAAGTTTAGGAAGGAGGGAAAAGCCTGTATTATTTCATGATTCAAGACAAATAGGAGATGCTTATATTCAGAATGATTTATTTTCTGTAATACTAAACACAACTGCTAAAGGATTCACAGATTTACCAAATGAAAGTTAACGTATGCAATAACCAGCTTGGAAAAGGCAAGTATTCAACAAAGGCGGTTTTCATTCAAAATAAAAACAAGAGTGCTTTTCATTCAAAATTCAAAAATTTGCTGATCTTGCATTCTGTTATGTTGCTTATACCCAAACTATCCACTTGAATCTCTCTAAAGGACGTTATAACATTTTCATTTAATTGCAAGATTTACTAATCAATGTGACTTGAATTATTTGGTCAGCAGAACCAATGAAAATCTAGGACATACCTATTTTGTGCTCAACACTTTGGATTTGTTTTGGTGGATACATAAAGGATATCTATATTTCAGTTCTCACCCACATCTGGCTTACTGTCTTCTGAAGAAAAGGTTTGCAAGAGGAGAGGGAATATATGGTAGTTTTATAAACTTCACATCACTATAATGAAATACCTGACATGGGCTACTTGGGAAACATGAAGATGATTATTCTGGCTTATGGTTTTGGAAGTTAAGTGCAAGGTCCAGCAGCCCCTTGGTTTTTACCTTTGGTGAGGACAGAGAAGAATGACAGGAGATTGTGTGGGAGTAAGTGGTCACATCTGAAGAAAAGAAGCAGAAGCGTGGGAGGGGGAAGAAATGTCTCACAAAGCCATTCAAAGTCCCCCTCCCATGTCCTAAGGTCTTCTCTTAGATCTCACTTCCTAAAGATTCAAATGGTGCCACCCTCAGGACCAAATTTTTATCATATGACACTTTGGGGGACATTACTCATCTTCAATCTATAGAAGATAATATTAACATAATAAAGTGCTGTCAATATGAGTAACTTTGACAATAGCAGTCAAATGAGTAAAAAAATTTTAAAAAGAAAATAAATTGTTGTCCAATTGTTTTCAATGAAGAAACTCCTTTTTTCATTAATTCTGGAGTTTGAAATATTTTTTTAAATAGTAAAACATAACTTCACTAACAATTAAAATGTATAAAATACATAAATGTTTGAAATGGCAAACATATTTCATTTCAGTTTTATTCAAAATATTCTTTTTATTCTTTTTCTTAAGAATAATTGAAGGGCTGGGGATGTGGCTCAGCGGTAGCGCGCTCGCCTGGCATGCGTGCGGCCCGGGTTCGATCCTCAGCACCACATACCAACAAAGATGTTGTGTCCGCCGAGAACTAAAAAATAAATATTAAAATTCTCTCTCTCTCTCTCTCTCTCTCTCTCTCTCTCTCTCTCTCCTCTCTCACTCTCTCTTTAAAAAAAAAAAAAAGAATAATTGAAGTCTGGAAATCAGTACTAAGTCTAGGACAAGTAAAAATGCTATGCCGGGCAAGTGAAAAAGGATATGTACAGATGCAAGAGGGGAATTTTATAGAGAGTATGAAGCAGGAATGAACTATATAAGAGAAGTAGGTATTCAATAAGAGTTAAAAATAAAACAATGAAAAGTAAATGAAATGAATTGTCTATTATTTTAAGCCATTTTCATACTACTCTGTATATATAAGAAGTCCCATTATTTCCTTTTTGCTATGTCTGAAGGAAATGCTGGAGTCAATGAGGGGGATTAGATAAATCATTTTTGCTTTATATATTGCTTTTCTGCATCAGCAGCTGCTTTGGCAGCTCAAAGAGTTAATGTCAGCCTCATAGCATGCCATACACAGGGGCAGCATGATGAAATAGAAGAGAAATAAAAATCCCATTGCAAGATAATTATGGAATCATGTACAAACCTTTAAAGGTTAATGAGCTCTCTAGAGAAGATGAATGACAGCTCCTGAATCTGTTGTCTGCCTATAATCCATTTTCAACATAATCCTAGTTGTGAAGATTTGACATATTACAGGTAATTTGGGGTGAATGTTAACTGTGAAAATGGTAATTTAAGTAATGTGAGCTTCAGTGATATTAAAAGAAACATCATTTGGTCAAGAGATAAAAAGGGAGAATTTAAAATTTACTGACTAGGAAAACCAAAGCACACCTTAATGTTCAAAAGTAAAGTGAATAACCAAAGAATGGTTTTAGAATTCATTTGTTTAGATACCAAGCAACAGCAGACCTATCTTTTTATTCCTACTTTATGTGAATTTTTTAAGCATATTATTATACAGAATTATTTCTTTCTAATACAATAATATTAACACTAAAGAAAAGGAAAAGGATGTAAAAATAAACATATTTAGCAGAGTAAGTTTGGAAAGCCAAGGTTGCTTTTGGGAATAGAAGAGGAAGGTCACATGAAACTTACTTGAACTAGTCCTTTCCTTTTTTTATGCTTATAGCATAAAAACATCACTGTGGACATTCACCAGTATTCAATTTGCCAATGATGAAATAGATTAAAGTAAGAGTGGCTTATAAGCTAAGTTTGGAAGAATTTTACTATTTTTTTGCAATATAAGAGAACTTGAATAAAATGTTGGGGTGTGTTGAGAACATTCACTGTAGAAAAAGGAAAAAAGAAAGCACTTCACCTTGAACATCAGACATGATTGTCTTGCATTGCCTGCTCAGGAACAAGTAAGTCACCTGTTCTTCTCTGTTAAGAGTTCCTCTAAATCCAGCAGACATTTAAACCCCAGCATTATCACGACCTAATCACAATTTCAAAATCAGTATCCTTCTATTATGTAAGGTAATTTAATTTCCTTTTGATCAGATATCCATAATTTAGATTAAGCACTACTCATTCACCACTTTTTAAAAAAATTCCAGGAGCCATCTACCAGCAAACAATTTTATTTTTGAGCCAAAACATAAGGAAGAAATTCAGTCACACATTTTTTACAGTCATATTAAGCAATGAATATCTTAAAATAAACTCCACATATCTAATGGATATAATTTTATAAATTTTGACATATGGCTACACCTGTAAAACTATCACCATAATCAAGAAACTAACAGACCTATAAATCCCAGAAGTTTCAATTTGTGCTTTGGTACACCTATGTCCCACCTGTTCACACACCTCACAGGTTAACCCTGATAAGTTCTCGGTCACTATAAAATAATAGGCAATTTTTAAGATTTAAAATATATGTCATCATACAGAATGTATCCTTTTAATTTGGCTTCTTTTGCTCCAAATAATCATTCTGAGATTCATCATAATGTAGTTTTATCAATAGTTTTTTTTTTCTAATTTGCCAAGTATTAGTCAATTGTATGCATGCACCACAATTAACTATAAGTGCACATTGATTAGAATTTGGTTAATTTCTATTTTTCAGCTACCCTTTTAAAAATTTATTTATTTTAATTAGGTATATATGATAGCAGAATGAATTTTTATTCATTGTACACAATTGCAGCACAATTTTTCATTTCTCTGTACATGATATAACATCACACCATATGTGCAGTCATGCATGTAATTAGGATAATAATTACCATCACATTACACCATCTTTTTTTGCCCTCATAGGCCCTTCCTTTCCCTCCTATCCTTTTTCCCACTCAAAGTTCCTCCATTTCCCCATGCCTCCCCATTATGGATCAGCATCCAATTATCAGAACATTCAGCCTTTGGATTTTGGGATTGACTTACTTCGCTTAGCATGATATTCTCCAGTTCATCCATTTACCTGCAAAAACCATAATTTTATTCCCTTTAAAATGCTGAATAATATCCCATGTGTATGCATACAACAGTTTCTTTATTCATTCATCTATTGAAATACATCTGGGTTTTTTCAACAATTGAGGAATTGTGAATTGAGCTGCTATAACATTGATGTAGCTGACTTACTATAGTATGCTGATTTTGAATCCTTTGAGTATAGACCAAGGAGTGGGATAGCTGGGTCATATGGTGATTCCATTCTCAGTTGTCCAAGGAATTTCCATACTGCTTTCCAGATTGACTGCACTAATTGGCATTCCCACCAGCAATATATGAGTGTGTCTTCCCCCCACATCTTCATCAAGACTTATTGCTGTTTGTATTCTTGATAACTGCCATTCTGACTGGAGTGAGACGAAATCTTAAAGTAGTTTTGATTTGCATTTCTCAAATTGATAGATATATTGAAAACTTTTTCATGTATTTTTTGATTAATTGTATATCTTCTGAGAAGTGTCTGTTCAGCTCCTTAGCCCACTTATTGATTGGGTTGTTTATTTTTTGCCACACACATGTCAGAGCACTAATCTCCAGGATATATAAAGAACTCATAAAACTGAACACCAAAAATCAAACAACCCAATAAATAAATGGGCCAACCTGCTAAACAGACACTTCTCAGAAGAAGATATTTTGCAGATATCTTAAATAAAGCTGCAATGAACACTACCTCATAAGAGTGAAGAACCAGGGAAAAGTCATTTTCCACTTCTGCCATACTTGCCACACCTGCTTCAAATTATTAATCCATCAAATGGGTTAATCCACCAATGAGGTTATAGCACCATTATATAATTCTTGCCTAAAAACCCCACCTCTGAACCGGGATATGTTGGAGAATATGTTTCAATACATGAGCTTTTGGGGAGAAACTGAAAGTTTCTTATTATGCTTGGGCATAATAAAACCTATGATACCATCACTTAATGATAAATAGGCCATAAACTTATCTGTCATCTGCTAAATATGCTCCTTGCTCACTCACTTATGATAAAGATGATATTTCTGAGTGATAATAACATATAACAGAAGATCTACCCTTTTTGAAAAATTTTAACTATACAACAGAGAATTGTGCCATAATCACCATGCTATATGATACATTTCTAAGACTTATTTATTTTCAAGTGGGTCATAACATTTTTTTTAAATACTGGGAATTGAACTCAGAGGCACTTGACCACTGAGCCATATCCCCAGCCCTATTTGTATTTTACTTAGAGACAGGATCTCGCTGAGATGTTTAACAACTTGCTTTGGCTGAGGCTGGCTTTGAACTTGCAATTCTACTGCCTCAACCTCCCAACCTGCTGGGATTACAAGTGTGTGCCACCAGGCTTCCTGAACTTATTTATTTTACATTATGGAAATGTTGTTTACTTTAATAATATCTCACAGTTCTCCCTCCTGTATCCCCTAGTGAATATCACTGGACTCTGCTTTTATGAGTTTGACTTTTTAAATTTATCATATAAGTGATATTATGTAATATATGCCCTTTAGTGATTGGTGTATTTCACTTAGAGTAAAGTCCTCCAATTTTATCCATGTTTTTGAAAGTGGCAAGATTGCTTTCTAAAGTTTGAAAAATCATACATATATGATTATTATGTATTATATGATGTATTATGTGATTATTATGTATTATATTGTGTAAATATATATTTACATATATATTTTCCATATGCAATATATATTTATATATGCAAAATACATGGACTTGTAACTGTGTAACAAACCACACACACACACATAACTGGGTAATACACCCATGCACACACACATGTACTATATAAAACTATTTATGTCAAATACAGACTGATACACAATAGTGGTGCTATGAGACTATATCCTCTAGTGAAATTGTATACATTTTAGTTTTTGTGAGTGCAATCTATAATGTTTGCACAATGCCAAAATCACATATAAACACCTTTCTCAGATTTATGAATTTCATCACATGACTTCTTACATTAAAAAGATGTTAATGGTCACTAGCACCATAACTATTTTAAATGCTTAAAATTAAAAAAAAACAATTTCATTTAAGCTAAGTAGTATGTTTAGGATATCACATTGTGATGATTTAGCTCAAAGAAGGTGGTCATTATTTGATTTTTTTCCAGCCAGCAATCTGGTGCAAGTTTTAAATATTCTCTGTTCTTTCAATACTTTATAGTGTTTTGAAAAATTTATTGCTGTGAAGATAAAATATGTTAGTTGGTAGCAGACCACTGGGAAGAAAGTTCCTATAGAGGTAGAGTATTAAAAAAAAGTCAGTGACAGAATTAAATAATAGGGGTGCTGATAATCATTGGGACAAGAACAAGATCGTCCTTCCTGAATCTGTTTTCTTACCTACAAAATATGAAATTCCCATAAAACATATACAAGCTCTTAAATTATACTTGTTTTATTATCATGTAATACATTAGAAATACACATATGTATGTATGTACATATAAATATTTATATAGAAAAGGTTCTGCAGGATAAGTCTCAACATTATAGTTGTGAATAAAAATAGATTATAACAATATAATTATTATCAATTAGATCATATTTGATCAAATAATAAAACAATTTGCTTTGTGGATGTATTTCTATGTAACATCAAAGAGACTTCAAAGTTAAGAAAGGCAATAAATGCATAAAAATACATGCTGCTATCTATTCCTGATTGCAAAAAGCAGATAGTGTACAGTGTTCTAAAAATGTTTGACAGTAGGAAAGCTGAAAAGTTTTTATCATGAAAGATATTGAGTTTGAAAATATTCTTAGAACCATGAGAACTGTTCTTAGCAGAGAGAAGCAAGTATATAATAGAAATATAATCAGAATTCTTTAAATCCCAGCGACAAATCTATGTGTGTTTTCATGGGCTTTCATAATGGACTATCACATTTCCATTTGGGTGCTAAACTTTCCTGCTGTTGTTGGGGATTTAGCCTCTTTCTGATTGTAGATTTTAAAAATAACATTTCTCTTCTGATTTTTGCAAGTCCTTCTGAATGAAGTAAATAAATTAAAACAAGATTTAAAGAAACACCAAGAGTGTAAATATTAAATAGATTTTTCAAAAATCTTAATTGCAAAGAAATTTAATTCCAAAGTAAAAGAATGATGATACATAAATAATTTTCTTCTTCTTATGTATTTCTTTGTGCATGCCATATTTTCTCAAATTTTTTTTCAAATGTCTGGTTTATAATGTTTAGAACAGGAGATTGAAATTCTTTTTCAGGATTCCAAATGTGAAATTTAAAAGCTAAATCGAAATCACACTTACTTAAAAGAAAAAAAAAAAAAACAGAGGGGAAAAGAGGGAAAAGTATAACATGTTGCTGCTAAACAAAAGTCATGCAATCAAAAACTTACTACAGGAGTTCAAAAATAATTTTACATTCAAATAATTTCACACCATTCATTACTCATTCCTTCCAGTCATAGAATGATTATTTTTACTAATACAATAGTAGGGTGAAATTTATTAATGAAAACAAATCTGGACCATAAGAGCTTGTTTGGAGGTTGTAGCAGGGGAGCGCGGCTACTCCTATACCCTTGAATGAAGAAGGGTCTTCATCTATCAGGGAAAGTCATCCTTCCACTGAGCATGTAGCTTCAGGAGGGATGCACATGGAGTGGTGAGGAAGGAAGGGAACACCTGCCTAGCCAGCCAGATTAGCCAGATCAACCCTGGCAATCAATGGGGTGACAGTTGTCACAACAAGATAGCCCTCACATCCTATTAATGAAAACAAATTGGGATTATCAGAGAGACGATCTTGGATATATTTGGAGTATGTTCACCAACCCTATCACAAAATATCTAACCATTAAATATTTATTCATAGACAGATGCAGTGGTGTTCACCTGTAATCCTAGTGACTCCCTAGGCTGATGCAGGAGGATTTCAAGTTATAGTTGAGCCTTAGCAACTTAATGAGACCCTATTTCCAAAAAAAAAAAAGAAAGAAAGGACTCTGGATACAGCCCAGTAGTAAAGCACCACTGCGTTCAATCCTCAGTACTGACAATAAATAAAGAAATATTTGCTTGTAGTTGATCAGACTGCTCTTTCTCAATCTACTCTGAACATTTTTTCAATGTTTCTTGGCAACATTGTTCTTTCCACTTATTTGTCTTAAGTAAAGTTTAAGGTTAATAGTTAGCCATGAACTGATGCTGACACTATATGTTCCAGCAGACCTCAAAAGAAATGTGAGATAATTTATTTTAGAAAAGGAAAAAAAACTCTCTTCTGACATATTTGATTATCTAAATATTAATGTTTTTTATAAAGATAATATTTTGCACATTATAAATATGCTTAAGGAAACTATCACTTCAAAAACAAACCATTCTAGGATTCAGAGGGTATGTGGTGTCTAGCCCTCACTCACTGTGTCTGAATGACTGCATTGACAAACTTTTTTTTTGTATTAGCAATTATATATAAATACCCGTGTACTGAAATAACTCCAAATATTTTTGGTAGTATTTTTTGATACTGAGAAGGATTCATCCTTAACCTATTCCCACTAGGCTCTCCAAGTTTGGGTTTTCTAACTATAATATGCTTGCCTCATTGGAGTTGGTACTATTATATTTTTCATAAAATTTTAATGATACTGCCTTTGTTGTAAATGAAGCTTTATTAATTTGAATTATTCCATAAAGATCACATTTGCTAAGTGAAAGAATATGCTATTCTTGATGTAACTCTATCTCTCACTGCTCTGCCTTGTCATATATCCCTAATCTGTTTAGTGCTACCATCTTGGTATAAGACAGCATAAAAGCTCAAAGCGTTTCTTGCAATAGTCTTCTGACTTCCCAATAGTTTATTTCCAACACAGTAGCCAGTGTGCTGCTTTTGAAATACATCAGACCATATTGTTCCTCTACTCCAAGGTCACAACAATTTCTTTCTGACCATTCTAAACAAAATGGCATTACCAACCTCATTCACTCTTCAAACTCCTTGTGGATGTTTTAATCTCCTTTAAAACACTCACAACTATGTAATACCACATATCTCTGAATAATTGTGACTTTACTACGTATTGACCAAAATATAATATGAAGGAAGGGAATCAGGTCAGAGTTTTTTTTTCCTACTATTTTATTTCCAATGCCTCAAGAAATGCATAGTTGATTATATAATCTGAATACATAGAAACTAGTTGAATGAGTGAATGCAATTAAGGTTGTACCCCGATTTATGATAGCAATTAAAATATCACTAACCCAATAATTGTGCCGTGGGAAGAAAGGTAATCTCATGTAATGTAGATCAGTTTTATCATTCTTCTATGATAATTTTACAAATAGTAACTTTTTTTGCCTTCTGTGTTCAAAGGCACCATAGTAAGTGCATTATATATTTCCCCCTATTTATTTGTTCTTTGAACAATGCTATGAGGTAGGTGCAACTATTTCACTGATTTGATAAATGAAAAAATTGAGACTTAGCAAGATTAAATTACCTTCTCAAGGTAAGAGAGTTCTTACATAGCAGAGTTGAACCATATCAAATTGAGTCCACAAAGTATGCTATGCTCCACTGCTTCTATCCTCAATGTGGGCTTTTTGAGTTAAGTGGTTTTGCATACACCTGCCTGGCATCTTAACCTGTGTTAGAGAACAGGTACCAAATTCATGAACTATTTTCCTAAATCTCTATATTTTTCCTCACAGGATCCTTTTTCTCTACTTTCAAAACAGGCTTTCTTTCGCTATGCTGTTGGAAATTATTGCATCCTTTTTACAAAACAATCAGTGTGACCTTGAAATTTCTGAGATTCCAACTCTACATGGCATCACGTAAATCACCTCACAATGGTGTTCTTCTTTCAGCCAGGACCACAGGACTTTCCTCAGTCTGATCTTTGCCTGAGGACCGAACTTTTCCCTCTGCCATCCCTGCCGCAGGCATTGAACACTGCTGTAATCCCTGACAAAATGTTTTGAGTCATTTTTGCATTCCAGTCAGGTAATTCCTTTGCCTTTTGTTCTAAAACTGTCTCATAGGATAAAATGTAATATATTAATTTATTCACTTTGAGAAAAATTAGTTGCTTTCTAGATGTGACATATCATTTGTATTTAATATTACATAATGGAAAAACCTCAGTTACTTATACTTATTTAAACTGTTGGATCTTAGTCTGGTCTTGGACACGTAAACTGTCTTTTTATAAGAAGAAAAGGTTCCAAGATTCCTGTAAATATTCTTCAAAACTATTGTATGTATGTATGTGTATTTGAGTGTGATTCCTGAGGAGAATGTCCATAAGTTTCATCTGATTGTCAAAGGGGATCCTGCCCAAAAAAAAAAAAAAAAGAAAATCGTAAGAATCTCCATCTCATTTTATATATTAATTCATACATTTTTAAAAAAATTAGTTATCTGTACGTTCACATAAAAATCATGCATTTCTAGTTTCTCACCAGTGTGTAAGGAATCACCATTATTTCATTTAATTTAGTTTAATTTTATTATTGTGTTTCATTTTATTTTTCATGTGTGACTACATTTGCTCCCAGGCACCAGGCAAAACTGTGTTTTGGGTCTTGTCTTTTATTTCTTGAGGCATGGATGTTTTCTTTGGAAGAAATAATATATCAAACATACAGAGCGTGCAACTTTGCCAGGGAAGGGTGAGTAGAAATGTGAGATGAGAGTTCTGTCCACAACCTTTGTCAGCCAGAAGCAAGAAAAAAGGAAGGAGGAAGAGGAGAAGAATAAGAAAGGAAAGGAAGAAATATATAAAAATCTATGGTTTGAGTGGAAAAGGAATTGATATCAAGAACTATTACCTTAGAAAAGGTAAAGATAATAATTTTAGTTTTCATCTGTAGCTGTTATGTCTGCCAAAATAGACATGGTTGTGGTGGATCTAACCATTTTTCTTACTATCTCTTAGTGATGAGAAAGGAAAATGTATACTTTACTGATGAGTAAATCATTGTGAGGCAAAAGATAAAAAGAAAATACTCTCAATTATTTTCACAGAAGCGAATCAGAATTTTACTTCTTTAGAAGGTAGTTAGTTGATGGATAGAAGTTTTGTTATTGTTCTTTTCATTTGACTACACATGTTACTTACAGTTTGAGAATTTCAAGATTACAAATTGGTACTATTGCCTTTTCTTGGCCATAATTCGCCATATTTACAAAATATTTCACACCACATAATGTTAAGAATTCCTAGTTTGACAGATTTTGTGTGTGTGTGTGTGTGTGTGTGTGTGTGTGTGTGTGTGTAAGCTATATATACATAACAGTTCTCTGACTAGGAATTCACAATAAAGCATCATCAATAAACAGCTACTTATCCTTTTACAGGTAATTTATTTTTTATTTAAAATTACTTTAGTATGTTGATATGGCGTTTGACAAAGCAAAAGGCAGAAAGATAGTTTCTTCCTTTGATAAGCATTTTTAGGGGAAATTACCACAATCTGTGTGCCCTAAAATACTGCAAAATTTGTATTCCACATTATGGAGAGAACTGCAAAATGGATCTCACTGGGCTAAAATAAAAGTGTTGGTGATGACAAGTTTCTTTTTGGAAGTTTTAGGGGGATTATTTTTGCACTGTGTTCTCTGGCTTCTAGAGACTGCCTGCCTTCAATACCTCCAACTCTTCCCCATCTTCAAAGTCAGCAATTGGAGTATGAGTCTCTTGAAGAAGTATTGAAATATCTAACAGTGCCTGGATAAAAAAAAAATTGGCACGCTGTATATAAAACTGCCCAATCAAAATAATTCATAAAGTAAACTAATGCATTTGCTGTCATTCAAGAGAATGAGGGAGCCATTCAGATATTTAGTACTTAAAGTTTCAAAGAATGGTAATTTAAGAAATATATTCCAAATTCTCTGCTTTGATTATCAAGATCTTGGACTGTCAGCAAATGTCAAAATTATCAAAAATCATTTAATCTGTTTTTCATACAAAAATGTGATGCATTGGTTTAAATGTAAATATTTTGTGAATGGAGTAGTTGTCCTCATTTCCGTTTCAGAGGATTTGTCGCTGATATACAGGAATGCCTTTGATTTATGCATGTTGATCTTATATCCTGCCACTTTGCTGAATTCATTTATTAGCTCTAATAGCTTCTTTGTAGACCCTTTTGGGTCTGCTAGGTATAGAATCATATCATCTGCAAATAGTGATAATTTAAGTTCTTCTTTTCCTATTTTTATGCCTTTAATTTCTTTCGTCTGTCTAATTGCTCTGGCCAGTGTTTCAAGGACTATGTTGAACAGAAGTGGTGAGAGAGGGCATCCCTGTCTTGTACCAGATCTTAGAGGGAATGCCTTCAATTTTTCTCCATTCAGAATGATGCTGGCCTGTGGCTTATCATAGATTGCTTTTACAATGTTGAGGTATGATCCTGTTATCCCTAATTTTTCTAGAGTTTTGAACATAAAGGGATGCTGTACTTTGTCAAATGCTTTTTCTGCATCTATTGAGATGATCATATGGTTCTTATTTTTAAGTCTATTGATGTGGTGAATAACATTTATTGATTTCCGTATATTGAAACAGCCTTGCATCCCAGGGATGAATCCTACTTGATCATGGTGTATAATTTTTTTGATATGTATTTGAATCCGATTCGCCAGAATTTTATTGCGGATTTTTGCGTCAAGGTTCATTAGAGATATTGGTCTGTAGTTTTCCTTCTTTGAAGTGTCTTTGTCTGGTTTCGGAATCAGGGTGATGTTGGCCTCGTAGAATGAATTTGGAAGTTCTCCCTCTTTTTCTATTTCCTGAAATAGCTTGAAAAGTATTGGTGTTAGTTCCTCTTTAAAGGTTTTGTAAAACTCTGCTGTATACCCATCCGGTCCTGGGCTTTTCTTAGTTGGTAATCTTTTGATGGTTTCTTCTATTTCCTCTATTGTTATTGGTCTGTTTAGGTTGTCTATATCCTCCTGACTCAATCTGGGCAGATCATAAGATTTAAGGAATGTATCTATGCCTTCACTATCTTCTATTTTATTGGAGTATAAGGGGAGTAAACAAGGATAGGGTAGGGACGAAGAGCTTGAGAAGAAGATTTACATTAAACAGGGATGAGAGGTGGGAGGGAAAGGGAGTGAGAAGGGAAATCACATGGAAATGGAAGGCGATCCTCAGGGTTATACAAAATGACATATAAGAGGAAAGGAGGGGTAAGACAAGATAATACAAATGGAAGAACTGATTTACAGTAGAAGGGATAGAGAGAGGAAAGGGGAGGGGAGGGGAGGGGAGGGGAGGGGGGATAATAGAGAATAGGACAGACAGCAGAATACATCAGACACTAGAAAGGCAATATGTCAATCAATGGAAGGGTAACTGATGTGATACAGCAATCTGTATACGGGGTAAAATTGGGAGTTCATAACCCGCTTGAATCAAACTGTGAAATATGATGTATTAAGAACTATGTAATGTTTTGAACGACCAACAATAAAAAAATAAATAAATAAATAGATAAATAAATAAATAAAATATTTTCCAGAAAAAAAAATTTTTTAAAAATATATTAATAATCTCAAATATTTAATTAAAAAATCCTCCTTCTTTATAAATTTTACCCAATGAAGAGGTCAAAAAAGATATATTTTCAAAAAAAGTTAAGCAAGCTTCTGCAGAATTACTCACTAGTACTTTTAAATATCTTTCACTTTATATTATCAGAAATTTAAATAATTTCCTTCTAAATGTAAATATAAAATTGAATTTTTTTACATTAAGAAATCACCCTAAATGTGTTAAAAGATGATTCAGGGCAAAAGGAACACTCAACTCTACAGAGGGTAAAAAAGAATGTGTGCATATTGTAATCATCTAATTCTAAAGGGATGCCAAAATCTTTGCTTGAAGGATTACTGAATTGAGACCTTAAAATAAGAGAGAAAAATGCAAAGGGATTATGGGAATTTAATTTGCTTGAAGGAAAAAAAAAAGAAAAAAATAGTTAAAATAGCTATGTTTAACTGCAATTTTAAACTGATTCTTAGGTTTAAAATCTTAATAATGTGTATTATGTGTTTTCTAATAGTTCAAATGATTTTAATTTCTCCATTACATAAAGATGTAAATGGATTATACATTTTAAAGTTATAATTATAAAACAATAATAATAATAACTAGCATTTGTTTAAGGCCCAAAGATTTTATTAACTCTATTTACATTGCTTAACTTAATCTTTGCTATGACATTAAGAAGTAATTGCTACCATATGCATTTTAAAGGAGAGAAATAATGTCCTGCTTAGATATTAAATGGCAGAAAAGTTATGGTATAAAACTATGGAATAAATACTATGTTGTCATTAAAATGGTACTATAAAATATATTTAAGTCATGAAAACATTAGATATATAACTAATATACACATAGAAAAGATATACTAAATAAAGAATAGTTCCTTTTTGAGTTTTGACATTGTTAATAATTATAATTCCATTCTTTATTTTTTCCCAAAATTTCTAAAATTAATTTGTACATTATTTCTAAATAGGAAACTCATTTATTATTTTGTAAAAACAGACATGGAAATTATTTTAAGCATGAAAATAAATGCTTTATATTAACACAAATGCTTTACTATATATGTGTCTCAAATAAATTGGTGAATCAGAGAATATTATATTTATGATTACCATCATTTTATAGTTGACAATGTTAACACTGAAAAATTAGTGTAAATGATGTGGCTGAGATGATGGCTAATAAAGTACATGGTTAGGATTGAAAGAACAGGAACAATTTCAATTCCAATTCCTTTAACGATACACTAAATTCCTCCTTGTGCCAGGTCCACCATCATTATTTCCTCTTTTTGGTTTCCTAGACACTCCATTCTTGAATGCATGTCTTTAAAGTGTTTCCTTCATACTTGCAATGTAAATGCACAGTGCTTGATCTTTTTTTTTTTTCACAATGTAATACAGGCCATTCTACAAAGAAAATCTATATGAAAATTAGAATAATCAGACATTCTCTTGCTTCCAACTGAATCCTAGAACCCTACTATACTGCAGTAGTACTGCCGAGAGAAAGGATAATAGCATCGGAGACTCAGCTGACCTGACAACCTTTTTAATAAAATCATCCAATTTATTACTGCAACATTTCCCTTAAAACTCTTCACTTTTAGAATCATTGTGAAAATCGCAGGAGGCAGAATTAGCAGTTATCGATATATATTCACTACTTAAATTTTTTTTATATCAGAGAGCATTTAATATATTTGAATAAAGATGCAGAACTTAGTTCATATGATAAGATGGTTTTGAATTTGCATTTAAGATAGTTTGTTTCAACTCATAGCAACTCATTCAATCTGTGCTATAATATGACTAAAAGCAAATTTGCAAATACCTCATTTGTTGTCTTTGGGCTTTCAACTTATTTAACACACTGTTGATGATGATGCTTATTAAACCTAATTAAATAAAAAGCTTTTTTCTGGAGCTACATGTTAATTTATAAAGGAAATATTGCAGATTTTTAAAGAAAAGGTAACATTTTTATCAGATGTTGTAAGGAATTAAAATTGAATATCATTACAATAACAATCACTGTATGCAAAAAAAGAGAAAGCTTTATGTTTGTCAAAGAAGTAAAAAGTATACATTTTGAAGATACATTCTGATTAATGTCTAGAATAAGTTAAAAAATCAGTTATGAGTTTATATTTAAAAATAAGGCAAAACAATATGAAATTTGAAATATCCTATGTGCATACTTACATAATTTTTTTCTTATACAATTAAACCTCAATATAAAGTAAAATAATTGGAAAAGTACAACCAAAATTTGAATTTTCATAATTTAAGTGTAATGACTTCATTAGAAACAGAAAATTTTTGAAGGTGAAAATTCACCTGCCAGGTGGCTCTACTTTTGAGAAGATGAATGAAAATTTTAATTAAATATCTAATTCCAAAATGATGTGATAGTTTATTTTAGCCCAACTTGCAAAGTTCTTAAAAGTTTAAGATTAGTGCCTTCAAATTATCAACCTCAATATTTGAAATGGAAAAAAAATATATAGCAAAAGTTAATTTTCCAAACTTGACCTAAAAAAAATTAACTGTTTCTGTCACCAGAGAGAATGTAATTTTGACAAGAATTAGATATGTGCATTTTAAGCTAATAAAATTAATTTGATGTTTTATTACCATTAAAAGCAAAACATTCTTTCATATTTTTTCTTATTTGATATTAGTTATACTAAATTCTACATTGACAGAATGACTCTGAAGACAAACACACCAATACAGTATAATCATATAGATGCGTATTTTCTTAGAGAAAGTGAGACTGATCTCCTGTTAGTTTATACCACTCAATTTTCTATTTAGCCAAATCTCGGCCTCCAAAATAAAGCCTGTAAAAGTTGGATCAAGGAACATTTGTGAATAAGGAGAAATGGAAGAGAGGTACTGGTATAAGATTGAAGCAGGGGAAAAGAGCAATTATATAAAATGAGATTTCTTATTTGGGAATGACAGAGGAATCCCCCAGGGAAGTCTTTCATTTGTCAAGAATAGGAAAAAAAAAAGAAATTGAGTATATTTTGTAGAATTAAACTGATTCCCTGGAAATAACAAGAGCCTTGCCTTATTTCAATACACATTAAAATCAGGAACCAGATTCAAACCATAATCTCTAAAACATGCATCAAAGAACTGGGTTTCTTATTGTATAATAGTTGATTCTCTTTTTGCACTATTATATCATTGAGATAGAAACATAAGATTAACTTCCTTGAAAGGAAAGTCAGTATTCTGCATGGTCAATAGGACTCTTTCATACATGAGACTCTGCATGTGATTGATTACCTCACAGCATGACATGTGACCTCTGGAATCTTTCTTGGGGAGAGAGACAGAGGGAAAGAGAAACCAAAGATAGAATTGCAGTGTTTTATAAATTAATCTTAAAAATAACAGCCCATTGATTGCTTTCAGATTCTACTTATTAGTAATGAGTCACTTAGAAATGCTTAGTAGTTGTCAAGATTAATTAATAACAGTATCCCCAAATATTAACATTCTACATAAATATAGTACATACTTTAATCAACTAACATTTGTTAGACTTTAGTCATATTTTGTTATCATTAATAACACTTCATTAGTATTTCATTGTATTGTCTACTAATGTCCTTTCACTATCCTAGGATTCAATCTAGAAGACCACCTTGTATTTAGCAATCATGTCTACTTAGTCTCCTCTAGTCTATGACAGGTTCTCATTTTTTTTAAGAGAGAGTGAGAGAGAAGAGAGAGAGAGAGAGAGAGAGAGAGAGAGAGAGAGAATTTTTAATATTTATTTTTTAGTTCTCGGCGGACTCAACATCTTTGTTGGTATGTGGTGCTGAGGATCGAACCCGGGCCACATGCATGCCAGGCGAGCACGCTACCGCTTGAGCCACATCCCCAGCCCTGACAGGTTCTCATTATTTCCTTGTATTTCTGTCCTTGGCACTTATGGCAAGTACCTCTCAGATATTTTGTAGAATGTCCTTTTATTTCATTTGGTATAATATTTTCTCAAAAATAGACTGTGATTGTGAATTTTGTAAAAGGATACAAACTGGGATATATTATGAGCATAATGTATGACTGTTGATGTTAACTTTGCTTTTTTGGTTGTGGTGGTGTTTGCCAAGATTTTTCACTATAATATTACTCTTTTCTCTCATGTACTTTGTTCTTTAAAAGCAAGTCACTATAAACAGCCCTTAAAATAGATTATACAACATTATTTGATAGGCTCAATTATAATACCATTACAAAGGTATTTAAATATGATCAAGAGTCAGATTCATGTGATTTTGGCACTGTTAAGATATTTTAATACTTCTTCAATATTATATATAATATGCATACCCATTGTCATAAAATTGTGAGAAATTATATTAACAAGTGATAAAATTCCCCCATTAGAATTACAGATTCAGCAACCAATACAAATCCTAATACTTTTCTGAGATCCAGATTACATATAATAACTAATACAATATAAATGAAATGTAAATAGTTTACAATGTATGGTTTAGAGAACAATGACAAGAAGTTTATTGATGTTTAGCATGGAAACCCTTTTCTCAAATGTTTTTTTATCTACAGTTGATTGAATTGATGAATGTGAAAAACTAAATACGGAGAGCAAACCATAATGGAAACAGTCCATTTTATATATAAATCATTATTCTATGTCAGGAATGGAATCACTTTCTTTTTTTTTTTTTTTTTTTTAGTTGTTGATGGACCTCCATTAATTTATTCATTCGTTTATTTATTTATTTATATGTGGTGCTGAGAATCCAAATTCAGTGACTCACACCTGGTAGACAGGCACTCTGCCACTGAGCTACAACCCCAGGCCCATCACTTTCTATTTGTATGCTAAATCAGGTAAAATTTCAGTGAGGATCTAAGACTATGTCCAAGAAGTAAAAAGATCAACCAACGATGCTTGCTGGGAGAGTAAGAAAGAGGTCAAAGATTTTTGTGTCCTGTGTTAATTATACTCCATGCAGTTGCACATGCTCAGTTTAAATGTTCCTTTCAGTCCTATTTGAGCTCAGTATTTCCTCATTAGTCCAGTTTCTTATACTTGTAGGAAACAGGATCAAGCTCAGAATAATCTAAGGAAAAATGAATCAGATTTGATTTGACTGGCTAACCTAATTGCTATTCTTGGGGTTAGATTTATGTCCAGAAACAGGCAAAACCTAAGGCTTTCTCAAATCTACCCTGCCACAGTCTGGCTGGGCACAAATCACGAGCCACTGAAGCAGGAACAAACTTTATTTCTGAACTCCACCAGCACACTCCACACACGCTCCAGGGAAAAATGCAGAATGCCATGCCACACCAGTGGCTCTTCCCAGGACACACTACACCAACAGGAAATCCCTCCTCCAGAATTCCCTCCTACCGCACTTCCCCAACCAATGGGAACTCTCCAGGAGTCCCATGAGAGCTCCAAAGTAGCAGGCCTAGGCAGACAGCAGGGGTCTAATCTCCAATTGAATGTGCATCTTAACATAATCATTATCATCTCAATGGCTTGCTGGGGTCACCTTTCAACCAAAAATGCCATGCATCATTCCTACTTGGCTATGGCTCTCAGCACTACCCAATCTCTCTTTTGCTCTCTGTTGTCTTCCTTTTAATGTACTATCTCTGTGTGGAAAATGTGACTAAGAAGAATTCTAGGATTTTGGTCTATCAACATAGAACCTCCAGCAGAAAATAAAAACAAAAACAAAACAAAAATAATTCTGGGGCTGGAGATACAGCTCAATTGGTAGACTTGCTTGCCTCATAAACACAATATTGTGGGTTCAATTCCTAGCACTACCAAAAAAAGGAAGGAAGGAAGGAAGGAAGGAAGGAAGGAAGGAAGGAAGGAAGAAAGAAAGAAAACAAAAAAAAAAAATCTTTCCTCACTGTCACAGAATGAATTAAACAGTACTCTAATTTATTTAATTCAGAATGCATAATTTACCTGCAGTGGCAGAGGATAACGAAATCCAACAGAATAGTGTGAACTAATAGCAAAGAAGTGGCCTGAAATTCTTATAATTTCAGTGAAAATTTAGGAAATGTGATGGATGAATCTTTATATGTCCTCATAATTCATATCTTAAAATCCTAACTCCTAACAAGACAATCTTAGCAGGTGGGAGTCTCTAGGAGGTGACTGGTTCATGCAAGCAGAACCCCATAATTGTGATCAGTCCCCTTAAAAGAGACTCAAAAAAATCTCTTCTTCTTGTGCCATATGAGGACATAAGAAAAAGACGGGCAACTATAAACCAGAAACTGGAGCCTCTTCAGATACCCAATCTGCCAGCACTTGAAAGTTAGACTTCCCAATTTCTAGAACTGTGAGTTCACACTGGAGTGTGAGTCCATTAAAACAAAGTACTTCCACCTAAAAAGGGGTAAAAAAGCCAAAGATCATAGTGACAGAGGTATCAACTAAAATGGTACCTTGCTATTCCAGTGCATTCGTTTTCCACTGCTATGAAAGAAGTTACCACCAACTCTTCTTGACTGTAAATGTTACCCCTTGTTACCTGGCAGAATTGGTGAGAAATCCCAGTGTAATTGGGCTGGCCCTCTGTTTAGATCCTCCCAAGACTTGAATCAAGATGTAAGCCTAGAAGTAGCCCAATTTAATATTCACAACAGTATCCTAGGCTCAATAATTATTGATGGAATTCACTTCCTTGTGAACATAGGTCTGACTGAATCCCTTAGATCTTTGAGGCCTCCCATTGTGATCTGTCATATGACATGGCACTTTGCTTTTCCAGGTCAGAAGGACTCTGCCTGGGTTGCTTCAGTGTCTCTGATATAGAGATTTGCTTTAAAGAGCTGAGTTGTTTATGTCAGGGCCTGACACAAGGGGTGAAAATTTGCCTTTTGATTAACTGAAATTTAACTGATTAGAGACTACATCTGCAAGGCTCCCTCACCTTTGTCATTAAGCAGCATGATCACAAAGCAGGAAACTTGGTGACCATTTTAGAATCCTTGTTACTGCATCCATAAAATCAACATTATCTTCATAAAAATTAAGTGAACAACTATAATGTAGACTCATACTTTTTAAATAAGAAGAAAATTTTGGAGGTTGTTTTCCTCTGGCATCTCTGTTTTCTTTACCATAAAAGATTCATTGTGTGTTTTTTTTTTTTAAGAAATAATTTGCAGTTAAGACAATTTAAACCTGCATAGAAATATACAAATACACATAAGAATCTGCTTGCACCAAGGTTTAAAAACTTGTTTTGTTGTGATCATCTGAACTTAACCATAGCCAAGACATTTTTAAATCAACTTGCTAAAAATCAAGTATAAAATGTATCAAATGCTTACATAAAAGGTATCTATTCTGGAGAAAATCTGAACTTCTAGTAGGAACAATAGTAATCTGTGGTGATCCTGCCAGGAGATGTTCCTAGGCGCCTAGTTCCTAACCCAATGATAGTAAATGGAGAGGTTCTGCCTGGGCATGACAACAGCACTAACTGCATCTGGATCTCAATCCTTAAAGGATGCCTTCTTAATTTGAAGGACTAGACAATACCTACCCCCAGCAGAATTGTTGATGTAAATGTAGCAATCTTGGAGCTGGATGAGTGAAGAGGATGAGGGGCTGAACTAGTCAGAGTCTGCAGTTATCATTGGAGAAAGATTATTTATGGCAACATGTGCAGATGAGAAGCAAGGAAGAGAAGGCTAAAGTCAGCCATACTCCTGGTTGACCCAAAGAATTCATAAATGCACCAAAAATATGACCTTATAAAGATGGAATTATGAAGATTCACTTGAGAACAGCCAGAACTCTTTTTTTGCTACTGCCTATGAATATATCAGCAGATATATCATGCATTACTTGTTAGAGGTGGTTGAACACAACATCTTTCGGATCAGAGTCATACCTCTACACTGCACAGGGTCAGTGGTGATCTCTAAAGAGCCAGTCTGAAATTTAAAAACAATATCTAAACGAGTAAAACAGAGGCAGAAGTAGTAGATATTAGTGTCTCTTTACAATATGAGAATGAGATTTGGCTGGTTTTCCAGTGCAAGTTACTTAAAAACAACAACAACAAAATACTAATAAAGGCATAACAACATGGCCTTCAGGAGAAAAAAAAAATCAAACTCTAGAATGGCCAAAATAATATTACCTAAATTATCCAATTTTTTATTAAAAATATAAGACATGAAAATAAATAAAAGTATACTAATTCAGCATGATGGTACATGCCTGTAATCCAAGTGACTTTTTTGAGACAGAGGAGGATTGAAAGTTCAAAACCAGACTGGGTAACATAGCAAGACCCTGTCTCATTTTTTTTTTTTCAAAAAGGGGAATGATTTTCTGTATTCTTGATAACTGCCATTCTGAATGGCATGAAATGAAATCTTAGTTTTGATTTGCATTTCTCTAATTACTAAAGATGTTGAACATTATTTTCATATATTTGTTGATCAAATGTGTATCTTCTTCTGAGAAGTGTCTGTGATAAATGCGGGAGAGGATGTAGGGGAAAAGGCACACTCACACATTGCTGGAGAGACTGCAAATTGATGTAACTGATGTGGAAAGCAGTATGGGGACTCCTTAGAAAACTTGGAATGGAACCACCATTTGACCCAGCTATCCCATTCCTTGGTCTATACCCAGAGGACTTAAAATCAGCCTACTATAATAATGCAGCCACATCAATGTTCATAGCAGCTCAATTCCCAATAGGTAATCTGTGGGAGAAACCTAGATGCCTTTCAATAGATGAATGGGTAAGAAACTCTGGTATATATATACATAATAGAATGTTACTCAGCATAAAAAGAGAATAAAATTATGCATTTGCAGGTAAATGAAATTGGAGAATATCATGCTAAGCAAACTAAGCCAATCCCAAAACCCAAATGCCAAATGTTCTCTCTGATAAGTGGATGCTGATCTATAATGGGTTAGAGGAGGAATGGATAAAATAGAGGAACTTTATGCAAAGGGGAGCTTACATGGGGGCAGGAAAGATGGTGGAATGAGATGAACATCATTAACCTAGGTACATGTATGACTGCACATATGGTATTACATTCCATCATGTAATACCAGAGAAATGAAAAGTTGTGCTACAATTGTGTATGAGGAATCAAAATGCATTCTGCTGTCATATATACCTAATTAAAATAAGTAAATTAATAAAAAAGGAAGGAGGATGGGTTGATGACTGGGTATATAACTTATTAGTAAAGAACTCATGGGTTCCATCCCTACAACCAAAAAATAAATTAAAAATAAATAACATATTAATTTCCTGGGAGTGTTGAAAAAAATGTTTATAGACATTGTGTTAGATACAGAATTAAGCAAATATTTCAATATAGCTATTCTAAAAAATTTCCAAGAACAAAAGCAAGTAATATTTATAACTAAAGTATATATCAATAATAATTCAACAAAGACTGTTAATAATGAAAATAGAAATGATAAAATAAAGAAATGGAAACTCTGTAGTAAAAAATCATAATAACTGAATTTTTAAAAAAGTAACAGTAAAGCAACAGAAAATCTGAGATTGCAGAAGGAAAAAAAAAATGAACAAGAAGATAGATCAGTGGGATTTATCCAAAGGGAAGAAAACAAAATAATGATTTTTTAAAAAATAAATTAACAGGGGTCTGGAGAACTGTAATGCCAAACAAACTGACACTCTTGAAAAGGGAACCCTAAAGGAATAAGAGAGAGAGAGAGAGAAGGTGAGGGGGTAGAGTAGAAGAAATATTAATCAAAAAGTGGAAGATGCACATCAATGTAGACTTCAAAGTAGTTCTAAATCCAGGGCACTGAAAATAAATTCACACTCAGACTGTTGAAATATTGAATAAGTACTGAATAAATTAGGGGAAACATGAGGAACCATGATTCACCATGTACAGAGAAGACTCAGTATGATTGATCAATGCTGATTTCTCATCTGAAACTATGGAGATCAGAAGGTAGTAAAATGACATGTTAAAATACTTTATTTGTAGAGCAATTTCATGTTTGCATAAAATATGATCACGGAATGCATATATTTCCATAAACCCTCAATCTCCACACCCAATTCTGAAAGTTTCTATTATCATTAACAACTTCAATAGTAAAGTTGTTAAGTTTATTTTTATTAATGAAGCAATATTGACAAACTATGAATAATTAAAGGGTGTAGTTTGCATTAGCCCACTTTGTGTATATACACTAGAATGGGCTACTTGTGTTGCATAGCTGCACAGATTTTGATAAATATATAAAATGAACGCTCTACTTTGATAATTTCATTCAGAATAGTTATACATCCCTAAAAAAAATTCCCTGTGCTTCACATATTCTTCCCTCCATCCTTCTAACTGAATTTCTGGCAATGATCAATCTTAAAATGCTTTATCACAATGTGATTTAGGTGTAATCATGCAGAATGTGGTCTTTTCGTATTGCTGTCTTTCACTTAGCAAAATGCACCTTATTTTCTCCATGTCTGGTCATGACTTTATAACTCATATTTAGCACTGAATAATATTCAATTGCATGTATGTGTCACAATTTGTTCATCCATGCATATATTGAGGGACGTTTTTGTTACTGACAACTTTTAGTGATTATGAATAAAGCTATTCCAAGTACTTATGTGCAGACTTTTGTATGGACTTAAGTTTTCATCCCATCTGGATAAATACATAGAATCATAATTGGTGGATCATATGGTGAGAATATGTTTAACTCTGTAAGAAACTGCCAATCTCTTTCAAACTGCTATACCAGTTTGCATACCTACTACTACATTTTATGGGGTGGCTCTTTCTCTCACTAGCTTTGATGGTTTTGATTTTACTCATTCTGATAGGTGTGTAGCAGTATCTCATTTTGGTTTTACTTTGCATTTACTAATGACATGTTATGCCAATCAAATGCTATCTTGTCTTGAAAACTATTGTGTACTGTTCTATATATAAGAATACATAAAGTTATTATTATGACACACTTAGGTGAACACTAATTTTTTTCTCACTAATGGAAATAATCTCATAAAAAATCAATTTTACATGCATGCCTTACATTTACATAAATAATTAATGAGGGAGGATTTCATCAATTCAACTTGGATCATGGAAGATATGAACTTTAACTTTTTTTTTGCATCTTCATACATGTACTTTGGATAATGAATACCATGACATTCCACCATAATTTCTAACCTTATACTCACCCCTTCCCCTCCCACCCCTAAGCCCTATCTAGAGTTTGTCTATTCCTCCCATGCTCCCCTTCCCTACCCTACTATGAATCAGCCTCCTTATTTCAAAGAAAACATTCAGCATTTGGTTTTGAGGGATTGGTTATCTTAACTTAGCATTATCTCCTCCAATTCCATTCATTTACCTGCAAATGCCATGATTTTATTCTCTTTTATTGCTGAACAATATTCCATTGTGTATATATGCCACATTTTTTTTTTAGTTCATTCATCTGATGAAGGGCATCTAGGTTGCTTCCACAGTGTAGCTATTGTGAATTGTGTTGCTATAAACAATGATGTGACTGTGTCCTTGTAGAATGCTGTTTTTAATTCCTTTGGGTATAGACCAAGGAGAGAGATAGCTGGGTCAAATGTTGGTTACATTCCTAATTTTCCAAGAAATCTCCATGCTGTTTTCCATATTGGCTGCACCAATTTGCAGTCCCACCAGCAATGTATGAGTGTACCTTTTTCCACACATCCTCACCAACACTTATTGTTGTTTATCTTCATAATAGCTGCCATTCTTACTGGAGTGAGATGATATCTTAGAGTGGTTTTGATTTGCATTTCTCTAATTGATAGAGATGATGAATTTTTTTATATATTTGTTGATTGATTATATATCCTCTTCTGAGAAGTGTCTGTTCAGGTCTTTGGCCCTTTTATTGATTGGGTTATTTGTTCTTTTGATGTTTAGTTTTTTTTAAGTTCTTTATATACCCTAGTTTTTAGTGCTCTATCTGATTGATGTGTGAGGGGTAAATCCTCAGAACGAGAAATAAGGAGAACTACTCCATTCAAAAGAGCCTCAACAACAACAAAAAATGATAATAATAAAATAAAATACTTGGGAATCAACTTAACAAAAGAGGTGAAAAATCTATATAATGAAAACTACAGAACCTTAAAGAGATAAATCAAAGAAGACCTTAGAAGATGTAAAGATGTACTTTGTTCTTGAATAGGCCAAATTAATATTGTCAAAATGACCATACTAACAAAAGCACAATACAGATTTAATGCCATGTTATTCCAATCAATTCCAATCAAATTCCCAATAGTGTTCCTCAAAGAAATAGAAAAATCAGTTATGAATTTCATCTGGAAAAAAAAAAGACCTAGATAGCTAAAGCAATTCTTAGCAAGAAGAGTGAAGCAGGTGGTATCACTATACCATACCTTAAAGTATACTACAGAACAATAGTAACAAAACAGCATGGTGTTCGCACCAAAAGAGACTGGTAGACTAATGGTACAAAATAGAGGACACAGAGACTAACCTACAAAATTACAATTATCTTACATTGGACATAGGCGCCAAAAATCATGCATTGGAGAAAACATGTCCTCTTTAACAAATGATGCTGGGTATACTGGAAATCCATATGCTACAAAATGAAATTAAACCCCTATTTCTCACCATGCACAAATCTCAACTCAAAATGTATCACGGACCTAGGAATAAAACTAGTGACCCTGCGTCTAATAGAAGAAAAACTACGCTCTAATCTCCGTCATCTGGGAGTAGACCCAAACTTCCTTAATAAGACTTCTATAGCACAATAATGAAAATCAAGAATCAATCAATGGGATGATCTTAAACTAAAAAGTTTCTCCTCAAACAATAAGAAACAATCTGTGAGGTGAATAGAAAGCCTACATCTTGAGAGAAAATTTGAACTCTAAAATTTTGATAGATACAAATTGATCTCCAAAAAACTCGGTAACAAAATTGTTTTTATTTCTTCATTGTGGTTTGGTTAAATTGTTAAGATTGCTTTCTTCTTTTTTCCCTTCCTTTCTTTTACAAGAAAGGCAGCATCATAATCTTATCTTTTGTTAGCATGTCAGTGCAATATTAGCCAGGTACAGAATGCTAGGATAAGGTATTTGCTGAATGGCTACCTGACCACCAACCTAAGAAGAGACTTTCTTCCATTTGTCTGGAAATGTGATTTTACTTTAATGTTGTTTCTTATACCATGGACACACAGCTTCATAAACTGAGCCATGTAAGATATCATCTTTGATTAGATTTTTCATGATGGTTTCCATCAGCATTTTCTATAAATATCAAGAATAATAAAAAAAAAATATCTATCAAATTAAGTGACCTTAATAAAGTCTCAGATTTTTTTCCATTCTGGCCAGTATGTTGACTTATAGTTTTATTTATTTATTTTATAATAATCACAATAAAATTATTGATTTTGAATTCTAAATAATGCTACTTTTGAAAAAATAAATAAATAAATAAATAATGCTACTTTTGGTAAAACAAATCATAAGTATTGATTGTAAATTTGACTGTGTGCCTTTCTTATTTTCTTTTGTTCTCCAAGTTGTCTTATTATTTCTTCCTTAACTTTCAAACCTCTATATCTTTGACCTCATGGGTGTTTGTAACTCCTGCTCTTCTGAATTTAATAAATTGAACGTATTCTCCCTTTTTAAGTAATTAATAAAATATGATACAAGAACCTTTCACTACATCCTGAAAATAATTCATAAACTGTCCTTGTCTTATGGTTTAATTTTGTGGAATAACAGAAATTTAACTCCTGAGCTGTAACATCCCCTCCATTTTCACCTTTCTTTTCTTTCCCTCATTGCTAATTGCTATTCTCTTTCTTCCTCCCTCTCCCTCTCCCTCTCCCTCTCCCTCTCCCTCTCCCTCTTCCTCTCCCTCTCCCTCTCTCTCCCTCTCTCTCTCTCTCTCTCTCTCAAAAGCACTTTCATGCCTTGAAGAAGTTTCTGTTTCTATACAACGTTTCTTTACCTGACATCAGATTGGTTAATTCCCGTAGTTCACTATAGTGCTTGCAAGTAGCAAGTCCTCTATTGATAGTCCCACTTTACATTGAATCTGAAGAATAAAAGTACCAAGTATACTTTTAAGGACACATCACAAGACTTGAATCAGGAATTCAAAAATTCACTCTTCAACAACTATTTACTGAATGTCTGCTTCATTTCTTAGGGCTCAAGTATCACAGAATTTCTTTCCTTTATTATTTTCAAATAAAATATATAATATGTTAAAAGCACAAAAGGAGACTTAAAAAGTATTCTAGCACTGATATATAACTATTAAAGAATAAGAAATTGTATTTGTATATGTTTATTTCTACATTTCTATTTCTTACCAGTAATAAAATGTGTGCAAAGTTCAACATCTTCTATTTGCCTGCATTTTCTAAAATTGTTGTTGGAATTTTGTGTGACAGGAGTAAGATTAAGAAGAAAAAACTCAGCAGAATTATTTGTTCACTGCTATATCAACCAGCAATTTTAATAGTAAATTTCCCCAAAATTTTCACACTCAAAAGGCAAAAAACTATAACTTCAACTTACCATATTTTAGCATTTATAATATACTCATAGATATTATCTTAAAATCTTAGCTGTCTTTGGAAGTAAGTATTCAGACTTTATGGAAGACAAAATTGGGATCAGAAAGCTTAAGTAGCTTTAACAATATATGTTATATTAATTTTTTTGTTTTTGTTTTGTTTTGGGGGTTGCTGGGGACTGAACTTGGGGGCACTTGAACACTGAGTCACATCCCCATCCCTATTTTGTATTTTATTTAGAGACAGGGTCTCACTGAGGTGCTTAGTACCTTGGCATTGCTGAGGCTGGCTTTGAACTCTCGATCTTCCTGTCTTGGCCTCCCAAGCCACTGGGATTACAGGCATGCGCCACAGTGCCTAGCTAGGTATCTTGCCACCCCCCACTTTTGTGTGTGTGTGTGTGCTGCTGGGGATTGAACCCAGGGCAAGCACTCTACCAACTGAACTGAAATTCAATTTCAAATATTCTAGCTCCAGCTCAATGACTTCTGCCTCTTCATTATTCTAAGCATTTTAGGTATGTTAACTATTTAATATAAATCACAAATGCTAATGAAGTAACCATTGCTAGTATTTTAGATTTATGAGTGAGGATTTAACACCACTTCTTAAGAATAAAAATGGCAATCCAACCATGTGTCTGGTTGCACAGTTAATCTCCTAAATGACAATGAAATAATTTTTGTGTCTTCCTGATAGTAATTAAACCTAAAGAAATAAAATGTTTAGTGTAAAGTTTATTTATTTAATTATGACCAACACAGAGCAGAGACTTTTCACTCTTCAAAACGTCTCCTGGATATTATGTAGGTGAAGTCATGGAACAGTCCTAATTTCCTGCCTCATTAAGACACATTCTACACATCAGGAGACAGTCTCATCTGGAAACTCCTGAGAAATGCAGATCCTTAGACCTCACATGCCAGACCCACTGCATCAGAACCTTCCTTTGAGTAAGATTCCCAGGTTTTTCAAAATTGGTGTTAAATTGTGGAAAACACTGCCATATTCTATCAACCATGCCCAATCAATTTTGAAATCTGCAGAAACATTTTAAAATATTTGAAAGTTACTTTATTCTAAAAATGTTCATGGGTGTTATTTATAATTTGACATAATTTTCTCCTATCTTTGTAATTTGCAGCGTTCCAAGGTTTTATCTATAACAAAACTTAAGAAAATTTATTTGCTTATGTTTACATGTGCTGGCTGCACTTTTAAAAAGTCTTTTTGGTTTCCTCTGGTAAGTTCCGTTCAAATATATTATATTGTAAAAAATACATTGTATATATCAGCATCATACTTCTGCAATACAAACTATATTTTGGGAAAAGAGTGAGTTAGATGTTAACTTAGAAAACATGAAGTATGAGTCACAAACTTTTTACCGTGGAAATATTTAAAATAATATTGCAAGAAAATAATTGGAGATAATGCAAATAGGACAATCTTTTAAAAATTTAAATAGCAGTCTACATTAAGGCACTATTCTGTATCATAAATATTTTAAAATTTCATAATACTCATACTCATTCTCATATGGATTCTAAGGTAACAAAATCAGGTGAAATTATTTGTAATTTGTAATTTACATCTTCTGGAAAAGAAACGTGCCACATAGACATTTTTATTGTCATAAAACTTGGAAACCTAAAGAAAAAAATATTTTCTAAAGAATATTTTTTATGAGAGAAAAATAATTTCAGTTGACCATAATGTAGTTCTCCAATCTACAATACTAATGAGGCTATTAACATAATGTTATGCATCTAAATGTAAAGTAATATATTTGTATACATTTGTATATCTTTTAATTTCTTTGCTTTGTTTCATTTTGAAGGGTTACAGAAATGAAGGGAGTATATTACCTGCTAAAGTAAGACTAGTATTCTGTCTACATTTTTACCCTTAGGCAGAAAGTTGACAAATGGACATGAATTTTGCTTCTGAGAGTTCCATAAGCTTGTATTGTCCTGACATTGCAAAGTGTTTACCACGAAAATCCTCTACATCCATCACCCAGGGCGAGCTTTTGCCTGATTCTAATTCAACTGACATTGAAATCAGAAGCTCTCTGTGAGTCATTTATCACACTTATTAAAATGTTCCATTGTGGATTAGAATAGCAATTCACTATTATTTCAGAGTGCTGCCCAAGGGGCATTCTTCACAGCAAATCTTAATGCTTTATTGAAATAGTAGTTTGGTTTTAATAAATGATTCTTTGCAAAAGTACCTTGCTTTTTATTATGAAAGGTGCTGTTGGCTTTTAAAATCCAGCATCTATATCCAAGATTATGTAAATCTCTTAGTTTAATATTGCACTATTGTGCTTTAAATGTCCCATTCTCAATATTTTAACAAGAGTATGTCAATTGGATTAATTAGACTATTGTGTAAAAATAGGTTTTTAAATTTCTTTTTGAAGTGAGATAATCAACATATGATAAAGAACTTTGAAATAACAAATGCATGTCCTGTGAATAAAGGATTAATACAATATTTTAATAAGTAAAGAATTATTACACAATTAAGTAGATAATTCCTAAATATTTGAAGAATTTCCAATTTTGTATTACAAGCTTTCTCCTAAATCAACTTTTGTTACAATGTCTTTTAAAAACATTTAAATACATCATTGTCCACTATGAAATTCATTCCCGCCCCCACTCTCTGTTTCAAGAGAATTTTCTCTCTCTCTCTCTCTCTCTCTCTCTCTCTCTCTCTCTCTCTCTCACACACACACACACACACACACACACACACAAATGCACATACTCTCTTTGTCTCATTTTCTTAGGATATCAGGAATCCATTTGACATTTGACTAGGAAATGGATGCAAATGATTTTCTACAAGTTGTAATTCTCTACTTGGAGAATAAGTGACTGTGACTTTGAAGCAACACATTCTTGTTTATTTTTGAAAAAATAAGGATTGATTTGTAATTTAAAATTACATAGAAATATAGGTGACATAAATTGATAATATCTTTTCTTAGACATTTGAAAAGTACTAGAATGGAATGTACTTTTCACAATCATTATATTTCTTCCTCAGACTTTAGAATGATTGAATTATAAGCCAAATTATTTACCCTTTTACCCAGAAAATAAGAGGAAGAAGTAAAAATATAGCTGTTAACAGCAAAATATGATATCTTATTCCTGATGCTATCTACTTTTTCACCTTGACACGTCCTTTTGTCCCATTAAATACTTTCTTATTATGTATTTTTAGCCAGGAAGATTGAATTGTAGAAAAAATATATAGATATAGATATTTAGATATATATAGAGAGAGATTCTAAATTCAAATCTAACCCACTAACTTTGTAGCAATTTAGTATCCTGAACCAAAGGAGATTTAGGTTTGAAAGTGACCTTAATTCTTTTGCTCTGCTATCTGACAACTCTTAAAAAAATACTTATGGAAAATGTATAGGTGAGTATGATTCCCATCTATAGCCAAAAGCTAGAAAAATGACATGATTAAATTTCTTCTGTTAGATGGCAAGGAGAATACTAGATAAAATCTTTGTGTCTAAATGAAAATGACTTAGACTTCTACAATTAAAGCACAGTTAGTATCATTTTTACTCTCTTTTGGTCACCAAATGGAGAAACATTAGGTTTTGTTTCAGGATATTGACATCTAAAAATAGTTGTTTCAATGAAATTTTATAAATACAGAAGAAATATTTCTACGTATGGGACCTTCTTTTTTACAATAAACAATTTCAAATAGATTCAGAATTTGTCTTAAGAATTCCATGGATTGGCTGCAGGTTCTAGAGAGAATATCCAGCAGTGCCACAGCTAAATTAAAAAAAAAAATGAAGAAAGAGGAGGCATCTGTCCATACTAGAACTCGTGTGCTGTTTGGCAGCATAGATTATTTTTTCACTGCTGTTTTTTTTTTTTTTAATTTATTTTTAAATCTGACTTTTGAGTAGGAGAGATTCTGAAGCCTTGCATAATTCTGACAAATATACAGTCCATAGGATGGAAAAATTAAAATTATAGGGCACATGATGTTCTATGTACATAAATATCTAACCATATATATTGGGGCTAATTACAAATGATTTATTGGAAAAAGGTTGAGTAAATAATCACAACTCAAAAACAACAAGTGCAAAACAATTATGTCACAGGAGAAAAGATAGTCCTCTCTTTTCTCCAGAGAGTAGGTTCATGTAGAATTCATTTTTATAAAATGTAAAGGGAATTGAAATGGAGCAAATTACTTGATATGCACTGATGAATATGTCAAAGTGAACCACACAATTATGTATGATTATAATGCAAAAATTAAAAAAAAATATATTTTTTCCCTTTTATTCACTATGTTTATAACAAAATGAATGTCTCACTTTACATTTGGCTGCAGTGTACATTTGAATTTATACTGTTAAGCCTGTCAAATTGAAATCATATTTTCTTTCCAGCTTCATATACTCAAGGCCCTCTGAGAGCATTTGAATGGTGATGAATTTACGTTATTGCTAATTAAATAGCTAAAAGAAAATGAGAATTTAAGTAAGAAAATTTGATAATAGATGGGAAAAAGAATCCAACTTGAAATTTAAGATTAATGTTGATTTCTTTCACATAACTTCCTATTACAGAAATAAGTAATGCCTAGTAACATTTTGCTTTTAGATGAGTAACCATTAAAAATAATGTCATTAGAAAATGACAGACTTATTGAGAACACATGATGCTACTTATATACAGTGCTAACATATTTTTCACACCTGTGCTGCCAAGTCAATAGCCATAAATGTTGGAGTTACACGTTATATTCAATGAAATGCTATATGTAAGTGAAATGATGTCATTGATTATAAATATAAATTTGGGTTGTTTTATTAGGGATTTTTTAAAATTTTCCTTTTCCAGAATAAATATGATCATTAATAAAAATTTACTTACCAAGCATCTAGTCATCTTAGGTGGTATAAAAGTTTACATTTTTCAAAGTATACATTTTACAGGCTGTCTTTGTTATATGAATAAAAAGCAAGAAATATAGACATTGATTGATACAAACTTGCAATCAACAATGGCCTTTTGAGACAAAGTTCTAGAGCTTTTTGTATACTTCACCATAAATTTAATATAATAAGAAGTTTGCTTAATACCTTTTTTATTATTTATTTTGATTTGTTGTACAAAATTATGAATGTTAACACATGGAAAATATCTAGACTTGGTCTTATATTTGCTTGGTAATGTCTCAAGAATAAAATATAAATAAATTATAATTTGTAATTTTAAATTAGAAGTTTTATGAAATCATACTATCAGAATAGAAGCCTATAGTATATAGATACAGCACTGGTCAGAGGAATATTTAAAGTTTAGATTTTCATATAAAACAAATCAAATCACTTGTTTATATTGGGAAAGTTAAAATAGATTGTATTGACATTATCTTAACTATTTGGCAGCTGTTTAACTGGTAAACTATCACTATTGAAAACTCAACATCTGCATACCTTTCTGTTTGTTAATTTTACTTCAAGAACTTTAATAAATTGATTTAAAAATAAAATGGTATTTGATAGAATATGTCTATTTCTGTATTTATTGTAGTCATTCTGTTATTCCTTTCTAGGGTTACTGAGTTATGATTAGAAATAAGTATCTGTAGTGTTTTTACTTTTAAATTTTGTTAGATTTCTTTTTATACTTAAGTTATGTGAAAATATTTACAAATAGTATAAAATAATTTATATTGTTTCTGTGTATGATATTTGATAAAACTTATTTATATTTTAGTAAAAATAAATTAATGTAAACCACATGAATATATGCTAACCTTTTTGCTGTTTCCATTGAGATTTCATTATACAGGATAATTTAGAGTTGAATTTCATGTTTGATTAAATGTTTTGTCAGAAATAAAGCATGAATACCCAACACATTTGTTCATATTTAAATTATGTATGTTCAGTAATAACCTGGCCTAGAAAAATTTTTTTTGTTATTATGAAAATAAATTTAGATAAATTTTAAATAGATTTTTTTCTCAAAAAACCTCTTAAAATAAAAACAGCAGATGTTTACTTCCATAGTGGCTACAATTTTTCTTTTCTTAATTTTTGTAATTTCAGTCTTTCTTTGGAAATGTCTTATTGATATTTCTACATTAATATTTTTAGTTTTGCATTACTATTAAGCTTTTATCTCTTGAATTACATATTTATTTTTAGAAGAAACCATTTATTCTTCATCAAACATTTTATCAAATCTGGATTCTTGCTCTTAGGTCATTTAAACTTTTACTTACTCTTCTTCATTGACAACTTCTATTTTACTTTTCTTTTTTCTCAAATTGTGTTGTTTGTCTTTAAGCTCTTCTATAGATATATCCATTGTGTTTTTGTTATATAGCAGAAATTGATTCATTGTTTCTTTTTTTAAATTTATGGTCATATTAGTCAAAATAATTATCTGTTCAGTCACAGTTTGTGTTGATGTTCTTTATCTGCCAAAAATTTCCTCCTTTTATTTTTCCTATTTATTTACTACATTTTTTGGCTTTTTATATATGTACAGATGTGTTTTGATTTCAATTTAATTATTGCATTCTTTGGAATGAGATAAGTTCTGGCTGGACCAGCTATTTGTAACAAGTTCATAATGGGGATAAGATAGAAACTTGTTACATAGTACCTGAAATTTTCCCATGATAAACATTGTTTCTGTGCTTAATCCATAATCGCTTTCACTTTCCCTGGTCAAACTAGTAGACAGACATATTCTGACAACTCAAAAACATATTTCACTCAGCAAATGAACATGGTAACCACTCAAAAGTGTATATAGAATGGGAATGAGAAAGCTTCCTATCCTTGTTACCATGGCATTTAAAAATCAGTTCAAAATTAGATAATCTGTAAGGATTTAGGGATCAATGCAGAAAAGAGTAATACCATCTTTGTTTTGACATGAATAGATGCTTAAGTTTTATCCCTGACTCCCTGTGTGCAGTCAGTGCTCTGATTCAGACCTACCCAAGGCAAGACTATAAAGAGACAATGGGACTTAATAATAGGTACACCAGACCCTATTATTATGCAACATAAATCTTATTAATATTAAGCACAACACTGAAGATTAAAAATCCCAAGTATCAGATTAATGTTTTTTACTGTGAACACTTAAGAAAGTTAAAGAGAATGATAAATCAGAATAAATGCATAATGTATATAATACACTTGTATAGAAATGATTAATTACACAAATGGGAAAATTTACAAAGTATACCATGAATAAAAGCAAGTAAGAAAGAAAAAGTTTTCAATCCAAATAAATGGTTCTGTATTGTAGCTCAATTGTACAGGTAATTAACCAAACTTGCATGTGTTAATAAGATTTATTTTTTTAAAAAATCTACTTAATATTCAAAGGTACTAAGTATACATCATTGATTAGAATACAGTCAATATATAACAAAATTTAAAGCTATTAGTAATATTTTGGTTCTTGTATCTTCTGCCTTCCTATACTGTATTTCTCTCTACCTATAATCTCCTTTTCTATGTGCTTACTACATATTTCTTTTCATGTTAGAGACTGAGTCTTCTTTATCAAACAAGATTCATCACATACAAAATCTTAATGGCCATGTATAATTTCTAACTTTCTCATAATGCATCAGTTAAATGGGATTAAATATTTTTGAGTTTATGGGGTTAAATTTTAACTGAAGTTACCCACATATTTATTAGTTGAGAAGGAAATATGACCTGATCTCATGATTGCAAGACTGTTAGGTTGTTGAGGGCCACAGACAAGTCAAGATGGTGCCTGGCACTTTGCCAGAAGGAGTGGTTTGAGAAGTAACACCAGGGAGCCATTAAGATGATGGAGATTCCTTAATGACTGATGATGTATCTAATGATGTTAATTAAGTTAAGCTGTGTATAATTATTAAGATGATGAGGATTCCTTCCTTAATGACTGATTGCTGTAACTGGATGATGCTAAATTGAAACAAGCTGTGTATTCAGTTATGTATAAATACCTCTGCTGCCAGCAATAAAGTGGCTCCCTCTGTATCAACTTTCACAAGTTGCTTGTCACCGCCACTCCCCCCCCTCCCAGTTATTTTGCCCCAGCCAGACTGGGGCATTAGGTGACCTATTCTTCTTCCCTTCATACTAGAGCACCAAGTTGGATTTTGTAGAGTAGTGTTCATTAGCTTTTGTAGAGTAGTGTATTCCTCATAGAGTAAAAATCTCATTGTAACCCATGGTACACATGAACTTTCATATAGGCAAGAAGAAATATATAGGTCTCATTCAAAAAGAAATGTTACTCTACTTTCCCATTTCCCATCCCTTGGGCCTCGTTATCTACTGTAATAGCCCTCTGTGTTTTTGCATACTGGTATACATGTGTGCATATGTATGTAAGTGTGAGAATTTCTTTAAGTGTCTTTAACAGAATGGCATTATTTTTGTAATCAATTATTTCTTTCTTAAAAGATCTCATAAGAAAAACACTATAATATTAAAATACCATTGTCTTGGTTAGTTCACTATATTTTTTATACTCCTATTTTAAACACTTTTACTCCTTCTACCAAACCTTTAATTTCTTAGAACCCTGGGAGTTAAATTACCAGAATAGCTAAAGTGACTATGAATGTCTTTTAAACTTAAGATAAGTTTTAAAATCTGGAGCTGGGGTGCAGAGGCAGAAGCAATGGAAGTTGGGGTCCAGTTTACAACTAAGAGAAAAAGACCAGTCTTAAAATTAAAAATAAATAAATAAATAAAAGGGCTGGAAATATAGCTTAGTGTTAGATCACCTCTGGATTCATTCCCCAGTACCAAAAAGAAAAAATTTACAAATATTTTAGACTCACTGAATTTACTATGTTCCTCTGTTATTGGATGGAAATTAATACTACCAAACCCTTTAATCAAAATATATTTCCATCCCTTTTTAACACATCAACTGATTTTAAAAGTATTTAAAATGTATTTAATGTATTTAAATGTATTGATGCATTAATCCATTGATACCTGAATGGCCTACTGTGATGTGAGATCTAATTGAAGGAAGTAGGTCACTGGAGGTGTGCCTTGAAGAAGGACTTATGTTCTTCTGTATCCCTCCCTCCCTCCCTCCCTCCCTCCTTCCCTCTTTCTCTCTCTGTTCCCCACAAGCTGAACAGTTTTCCCCTGCCAATCCCTTCTGCCATGATGTTCTGCATTACCTCAATGGAGGCAGCTAACCAAATGAGAGACTAAAATGCAACACTGGAGAATTGTGTGATTATGGGGCATGAAAGAATTTGTAAGAAGCATTTTTCTTCCACCTGTCAAATGCAATCTATCCAAATACTGGCTTTTAAGTGTTGGCTACTTAGGTTTATTAGTGAGCTCTTCAGAGAATCATAAGAAGATCTGTATTGTATACCATATCTTGCTTTTTAAGAGACTAATATCTCTGAAACTGTGAGTCAAAATAAATATTTCCTTCTCTAAAGTGTCCTTTTTAGATATTTTGTTCATAACAATGAAACACTGGCTAACACAGGAGAAAATGAAAGTTAGGTCTATAAAAGATTTTTTCCTAAACTTATGAAAAACAAATGGGTTTTTAAAGGTCATTACACATTTTTTTTTGTGAAGCAAAATTTAACAGTGTATATCTTGGACTAAAAAAAAAAAGTATCAATGAAATAATGAGGGAAGTTCATGGAGATTCAATGATATTGTTATAGTAGCAAAACATTGAGAGAAATGTCTACATATCAACAGATGAACTAAATATGTAACTTTGTTGGATGGACTGAGTTAAGTAGGGCAAAATTAAGAACCAGAATTTTTCTACATTTATATTCAATTATGACAGAAATCTCCCCTTGCTACTTTTAGCATCTTGGGGAAATGGCCTAACTTTACTTTCACTTTGACATTGTTTCATATATTACCAGAGAATAATTTAGTTTAATTGCAACTTTAAACTTAAATTCTGTTTTAAGTTTGTGCCTTCCCCTAAATTCACATGTGGTAAAGGACTGAAGAGCAACAACACTGAAGAGAGTATAATCTAACCTCTTCTTATTCTTGACACCACTCCTGTTCCAAGTTCTTCTGCTTTTGTCTTTTTTAGTATAGAAGAGTTTTAGGGGAACAGGAATGAGTGGAATAAGGTTGAAAATGTGTGTTGTTTTCTTTTGGTTTTTACTTACTAAGGTTTATTTACATTTTTTCTTCTACCTATCATATGCCATCTGTCCAAATACTGGCTTTTAAGTGTTGGCTATTTAGGTTTGTTAGTGAGCTCTTCAGAGAATCATGAGAAGATCTGTATAGTATCTTGCTTTCATGGCTTCTTAACAAATTCTTTCATGCCCCATAATAACAAAATTCTCCAGTGTTGCATCTAATTGCATTCTCCATTTATGAGCCATGCTTAAGATTTAATGGATCTGGAGAGGAGATAAAGCAACTTTGAGTTTTCTTCCTTTTGAATATATAATTTGCCCTTTAATGTAAGTGAAAGGAACAAAAATGGAGGAAAGGTCCCAGTACATACTCTTTTTTAGAACTTAGCAAGTTGAAATAAAATACTTGGTGTTTGATTTACATAAAATATAAACATAAAATATACAACAACAATGATAATAACAATAAATTATATCAAAGAAGTACAACACGTTTATTCAACTTCCAGAAATTCTTGGATGCCAAACGTCTTATCTCCTAACACAGTTCAAAACTCAACACAATGTTTCCTTACCTGTTTTGCTTTAACTTTCAAAGAAAGTGAAACGTTATCCTAATGCCATAGAAATTTGCAGATTCATTATTTCTAAATAGCAAATGAATTTAAAAAATAAAGACTTTACATTTTAGAAGACATTTGTGTGGTGGAAAATCTTCAGTAAGAAAAAATGACTAAGTAATTTGTTGCATACTTTGTTACAAATAACATGATGCAATTCATTCTTGCTTAATAGAATAGTACTCATGCACTCCACAAATATCACCAAATTTCCAATGAATCAGAGTCCTTCAACAGCTGCATGGAGTGACTAAGAAACATTTTAACATTAAAAATTTGTATCACACTTAAACCTATTCATGTAAAATAGGTGCATGCATGTCTCAATATAATGAGAAAATATAATATGCCAATTTCTTGCACTGGTAATGTATTACTAGCTTACAAATTTTGGTTTTTCAATATTTGAATGTATTCTAAAAATGTACAATAAACCTTTGTTTCAATAATATCTAACAAACATTTTATGTTTTAGGTTAATATTGAAATTTTGTATTTTGCCCTTATATGTTAATTGTGAATAATTTATAAGATAAATATTTTTTTAAAAACTATATTACATGACTTATATTTACACTTGTGTTAACTTGAATTAGTGTATAAATATCTCCATTATTAAATTTTCAATGTAAATACATTTTAATTTTAAATTCTTTTTTATTCTTTCAATACTAATTGTTTGAAAATCTGTATCATGATTGAATTATTTTTTTTCCTGAAGTAAAGCCAACAAAAGTAGTCAGTAAAAATAAATAGGAAAATTATGAATTATTCAGGCATTTTATTGCTCACTTAAACAGCACTTTTCATGTGTAAAATATTTAGACATGAACATTCATTAAACTCAATTTTCTTTGATAAAATCATAACCTCACACATTTTTGTTTTTTTATCATAACAATGATATATATATTGAGATAAAAATATAGAAAAGACATTATTTAGTGGTTTGTTACCCTGATTTATAACTTGATAATACTAACATACATATTTTTGGTTCTTTATTTATGCCCTTGCTGCTCACCTAAAGATATGAGAGATTCTCATGATATTAATTTCTCTCTAGTATGCTAGATGTACTTCTAATTTTCTCCTTGTGATTTTTTTTTTAATTCTTAGATGAAATGATTGAGAGTAGCTTCTGTTAGGCAAGATTCTAAATGCTGGAACAGTTTTCAGAAATGTGTTTAAGTTCTTTCAAGAACCTAACACAACTTCCCCACTGCCCAGACCTTACTGTACTGCTTTCCACACAGCATTTCTGCCCAGCTCCAAGCAATATCTTTGTACATTCATTTATCTCTTGTTTCTAGAGCTTCATGGATGAATAGACAGTGCTTTTATGTCTCATACTGGTAAAACAGCCCAGTTGAACCAGGGTCTGCTGTTATAAGCTTTGATTCCCAGGACATCCACACATCTTTGTTATATCAAATGGAGGGATGCAGTATGCTACACTCTGGGTAACTACATTCATTTGACATGTCTTTCCAATTACAGATGGGCACAAAGGCAGATTAATGACCACAAAGTTTTTAAAGCAGTACTTTGAATGGGGACAACTCACTTTCAGACATAAGCAAGGCATGTTTGAAAAAGCAGAGTATTACCTTGGACGTGCCTTTTCCTTCTGATTTGTCTCTCTGTATAGGCAGGAAGCCTGGATGTAAAAGTAGTATATTTGTTTCTTTTAAAAAAAATTAGTCAGAGTTGGTGTTCAATTTCCATTCTATACCCTGTAATAATTGTAAGCTCAAATATGTGATTACATATACTGAAAATCATCTTAAAGGAAAATGTGCTTATAAAACCAGTAAACTTACTGCTTTACAAACAATACCACAAATTCAATAAACAATTAAGCATATTTTAAAAGATTTTGTAAAAAAGAAAGTACTGCCTCAAGGGAGATGTAAAGAATTTTAATCAATGAATACTATAAATGACAAAAACACTGAATAACAACCGAACATCATGAGAGATGTGGTACAACCTTAAAAGTAGTCATTGGAAATAACTTCAGCTTGAAAAGGGTCTTCCACTTTAAGAATAAATCATTTTATTTTCACTCAGAAAGCAATTTCCTATTTTTAAAACTGCATGTCTGGCTTTGACATTAAACTAATATGTATTGATTCCTATCTCTCTGGTTGTACTAGAGAATATTGATTCATATGTTAAAAAAATTATCGACATCCTTATCACAGTGTTCATGAAATTAATATTTTAGCATTTTCAAGAATGCACTAATCTATTCAATCAGTAGATTAATATTCTGACCTCAAATTTCACATTTGTGGGAAAAGAGTAGGAAAAGAGACCTCCTAAATATTATAGAAATTTGTCTGTATCTTTTACCTTCCTCTTCCTGTGGAAACATTTGGGTTCTGTGATTCTCCAATGTTATGGACAAAATTCATAAATATTGGCTATACAGTCATTAAAGTAAAATTATTTTTTCTTATTCAATGATGTAACATACACTTCTTTGTATGATGGGTCAGGCTCCAGCTGTCTAATGCTTATTGATATTTAATCCTCACAAGCCTGTTGAGTAGATATTATTTTAGTTAGAAAAATGAAGAACAAGGAAACTAGGAAATTTCCATAAAGTAATGGATATCAAGTTACAGAGCGAGGTTGTGACTTCAGGGAATTGGCTCTGGAGTCTGCTTTGTGCACCCAACCCCTCCTCCCTGCAAAAAGTCTGTTCTAATGAGCACACAGATGTTGAAACATTAAATAAATACTTCTATTTGAGTCTTGGTGATGATTTTAGGTTTATACTTTTAATATTTAAATCAAAACACGAACATTTTGCAGGAATTTCTTTGGGCCTAGATTTAGAAAAATTATTAAGGAGGATGAAGAATAAAAGGAACAGGACTACAAGGGCATTAAAGAGAAGAAGGAGGAAAAGGAAGAGGAAGAAGAAGAGGAGGAGAGGAAGAACATGCTCCCTCTTCACTGGAGCTGAACCAGTGCTTGTTTAAAGCTCACATTCTGCACCAAGATCCTAAGCCTTCTTTTCCTTTCCTATGTGATTTCATAAATTTATGTATACACTATTATTGAAACCCACAGAGAACAGTTTAGTTAATGTGTCACAGAATCATAGATCTTCAGAAACTTATGAAATCATGGTATCACTCCACATGATCCCTGATTGCATTAATATATTTATTGATTATTTTTGCTTGCAGAAGATGATGGTATTCAGTAAAACATTTTATTCTGATTAACTGAATTCTGGCAGTGAACATTTGAAATAGGTGTTAAATAGCTTTGGTTAGTTTTTATTTAGCTAATATTAATAAATCACTTCAATCCCCAGATATAAATTTAATTTGTATGGAGCAGAATAGAATCCTATAACCTGAATCTAAATTTACATTCAGTGGTAGACAGAGATATATCAGAATAGTTTAGTTAAATTCATGATCTT